>NW_026517469.1:0-85352 GCF_026319265.1 Colletotrichum chrysophilum | reverse complement strand
GGGCCAGATAGGGATCCCCAAGTCTTGATGTCGACTCGTTCAGAGAGGGGGCTGGAGGGGCTGATGGCCGTGATGCGATGGCGAGCGGGTAGCCTTAGCCTTAGCCTCAGCCTAGCCTGTACTTGACCTACTCTAAAAACCACCTCGAACTCGCGGCACTGCGTCTGTAGTCTGTGGAGTTTGTGTCCAAGATGGATTGCTTGGCCTGTCGTTGGAAGCCGTCCGTCGGTGCTACCATGACCACAGACAGTCTAGTGGTGAGAAACCTCAGACATCATCTGGACTTTCTGTCCTTCGATTCTGACAGCGCCTCCGGTCTGTTCGACGTGCCTGCTATTCTTATCAATGGCAGTGTTCTTGTGCCGTCGCACATCACATCGGTCTCGTCGTCCTGCGCGGTCTCCGTCCCGCGCGCTGGCGTCAACGGCGCTCGTCTGTGCCCTTCTCTCCGCTTCCACCGCCTCGGACATGTCCTCTCGTCTGCGCGCTCTGCCCGTACCGACCCATGCCGGGAGGTACATACACCCGCCCATCGCCCAAAGGAGCGCAGTACAGCAGGTTGCTGTGCGGCCTGTGGCTTGCTGCAGCCGGGGCGGATGGATTTGACCCAGACGGCGAATGGCTTGATGACTGAACCCTGGCGGAGCTGAGGTAAGATGCGCAAAGCAAGCCAACTGCAAGCCCGCGAGAGCCCCGACTGACGTATGCGAGACCCCTGAGACCTGGGGTCTTTCTGGGTCACTTGCGTCCTTTGGGATCCCTTTTTTTCTGGGAGCCTCTCGTGCCTTCAGTTTCACTGACAAAACCCGGCGTTGTCGGGGAGATTGTTGGTCAAGTATCCCGTGTGATCCTCTTGCTTGGGAAAAGGCGGCGTGGGAGACGCTTCTGGCGATGAGCGACAGGGACGGCACATGGGCTTCTCTGCCCGGCTGCCGTGGTTCCCCATCCATCCCTCGCGGCGGTCGCGGATACGGTGAAGGGGTGCTCGCGACGACGTCCGGGCGACGAATGTACCTTTGCTGGCCTTTCCGGTACGAGGTGTACAACTTCGTGTCCGCGGGGGCATGACCGGGATGTGTTCAGGTCCCCCGGAGCAGCTGTATCGGGGCCAAAGAGTCACGGCGAGAACGACGACGACGCTGGCGCCGACTGTGAAGCTGCGCCTCGGGGAGAATTGACTCCTATGGGGCGAACATGATGCCGAATGAATCAACATGGATCAATCTCTGCTTCCACTTGCGTCTTTCTCCGCCGGATCCAACGGGGATTCGGCCACTTCGCGAGGCATGACAAAAACGAGAGCGAATTTTTTTGAATTTTTTTCCCCAGCCAGGGGCGAATAATGGTCTTGGTTGGTTCCAATGGAGCCCGAATGCAAGCAATGCTGTGGTTCTGGAAGGATATGTGGTTGTGTGGTTGTACCCGCGAGAAGCTGCGCTGCAAATCGAGGCGATAGCCAATGAACCCAGAGCAAGCAGTTGCACTGAAGGGAGGACCTGAATGTGGCCAGGAGCAATTGGTGGCCGGCCGGTGGTGGCTTGAAGCCGAGGTCCTGGATACTTTGCCTCGTGAGGGGTAATGGGGCAACCGCCACGTACCGTCTACAAGGATTCCACGGGAAGGGCTGGCTCAACTCAGCCAAGTACCTGTTGTCAATGTACTTCCTTCCTGTTCATCCTTTTTTCTTCAGTGGCAACAGCGCCAGCAACCAGTGTACCCCTAAAGGAAGCAGGCTCTGGTCTCGCTGAAACGTTTTTTGCAGTGCAGGCCGCGCTTCCAAGCAACAACCTGGGACGAAAACGCTCCGTTTCCCGAGCGTACCTAACACAACATGACAGGACTCCCACAACTCACAATAGGGTGTTGAACATGCAGTAGCCACGCTCTTCCATCCGAGTCTAACGTGACCAGACACCTTGTTTAGCAAGCGTTAGCTGGTTGCTTAGCTGCTGCCGTCTGTGTACGGCGGTACCATGACTATGCATAGTGCTTGCTGGAAGGTGTCAACGAACAAGCGCGGCGGTGTTCCTTTCGGCGAGGGCGACGATCAGGTCGGAGGCATTCGGGAAGCAAATTTGGTTGAATCAGCAAATGTCTGACCCTCCTCCGTGCTGTCTCTGGGCTGGTGATATTTCTAGCTAAACCATGCCGCTGTCACCGCCGACAGACCGTTATCGCTACCCCCGAGGAAGCATGGAAGCCATATTTGGCAGCACGGGAAACATGATTTCAAACGCATCCATCAGCCGTTGCTGAGGTAATGCCCAGACGGGCCCTGCTCCCATTCTCCGGCCTTCACTTGCGCACTCCGTACCTTTGGTTGTAGGTATTCAAATAGTCCGTACCCTGAGGTGCTGATGACACACGCAGCCAACACAGCCCGGGCTCTGTCTGCAGTCCCTGACAACTGCAAGAGCAAGGCAAGCCCGGGGACATCTGGCGGTGAACGAACACCTTGTTTGACAACCGTTTGCGATAAAAGCGGGCCGGGCGGGCACTGGAGCCCCGTCTTCCGTCGCCGTGACTCCCGCTCTTTCAGTACACTACATCCAGAAATACGTACTTCCTCGCTTAGGTAAGGCTCGGGAGATGTCCATGCCTTACGAGGACATTCCCAGTTCGGCAGGAGTGCCAGAGTTTACGGTGGCAGCTGTCTGAAATGTCACCGTCTGACCCAGACCACCACCACCGTCCGCCGTCTGTCAGTCTCGCTAACCATTCTCACTGAGTGACAACCCAACCACGCCAACCACCAGTCATGTCGACCCAACCCAACCCATTTTCGACAGCACAAATGACGATGGTCATTTGGCGTTCGATGCCCAACTCATCGTCATCTCCTTCTGAAAGACCAAATTAATGAAAGAATCCACGGCGAAGCCCGACGACGACGTCGATGGCTACCGGCATCGAAGATGGCCACCAAGCCCGTGTTTGTGGCCGGCCTGGGCTCCCAAATGATATCAGTCTCTGCTGCCACCAGCCAAAGAAACGTCGCCAGCAAAGTCATGGGTGCGCTATCCCGGGTCGATATGCCATACGAGGCTAGCCGTAGCTGGCCTTTAGCAGCTGCCATTGCCTATTATTTGTCCTTTCCCGCCGGGAACGCGCAAGATGCCATGCCATGCCATGCCACACTACGTACAGCAGCACTTCGGATGAGAACATTGGCCGTTCGACACATGGCCCTCCATTGTCCATTCAGGTCTGGCCTGGCCGGCCCTCCGTCACCTTACCTTCTCCGGACTAACCAAGGACAACATCCCACTCCTCGTTAGCTTGCAGCGCCCAGAAGGGGCAGAGGAACCGCAAACCTGTCTGCCCATCGCATCGTCTGTCTTGCTCCAGTCGCTCCCATCGCTCCAGAACAACGTCACTGTCGCAGACTGAGAAACTGGCTGCCGTGAGCGTCATCGGCTAGAGCCCTACGAAGGATTGCTCTCTTGAGTCCCCTTCACACCCTTTTGCTCGGCCTTGTCTCAAAGAAATGCCTCGGAGACGTTCATCACAGGCTTCCATGCGCTTCTCGAGCCTTGCATCTTGTCAAGCTTGGTTCGCATCCACCACTCGTGTTGCCTCTACCATGCATCCCAAGGGGGAATAATGGGCACGCATCTACCTTACTCGCAAGCGGCCGATGCATCTCGCCAGTGGCCAATGGAGGCCGCCTGCTTTGACACCGACTGTGGAGCCTGACTCCTGTCGCTCGAATTGTCCCGTTATCCGTCGCCGGCATGCCTGCGAGAGCTCCGAATTCGCCCTCCGCCGTCCAATGTCTACGGCGGCCGGCAATAGAGGCAGCAACAGATGGGCTTTTCAGGGTCGCAGTCGACCAGTGACGGCGGCCACGGCAGAGTGCGTGCATGACACCATTCAGAATCCCAGACGGGCTTCCTGCATCCCCCATCACACAATATCACAAACCGTCCGACTTTCAGGGCCATTCGACTCTCGGGACATGTGCCTCAGCATGCCATCCCACTCTCCCATACTCGTGATGGGATCGCCCGTCACCACACAAGGTCGCGTGTCAGCGGCCACACGAAGATCGGAAGCAGGTACGAACTCTCATCATCACAGCCCCCAAACTCAAGCGCCCACCAGAGATTTGTGTGGACGGGGCTTCAACATGTGCAAAAAGCCGGCGCCCATCTCGCCGTCTCCTCCACGTGAAATATCTAACGCCGTTGTGTGGGATGGGAGGTCTGCATGCTGCTGCCATTGGGCCAGAAGACCCCGCCATTCAGGACCAGAACACAAGACGGCCTCCCGCGCCAACAAATCAGACGAAACATGGCACGCCGTGACGACCAGTCAGAGAGGCTCAGCTGCAGCTAGCTCCCAGCGAATGGAGACCTAGGCCACGGGAGATTTTCTCAGCGGCTGCCGCATTGAAAGATACAGTGCTCGAATCATGTCGACCCGAGATATCCTGGCGTGAGGCGAGCTTAACAGATAGTAGCTCTCGGTCACGAAGCTTCTTCCAGGACATATCAGCTCGGAGCTATCACCAAGTACATGGGCAAGCTTACAAGTTACCCCTCAGCAGCACCTCACGACGCCGTCGCCGCCGTTTCTGACTGGCGCTTGGCTGCCAACGGGGTTTCACGTTTTAGCGGTCAGCGGCGTCTGGGCCAATGGTTCGAGGGCGACCTAATCGTCCCGTCTCGTCTTGTCTCGTGCGCCCAGCGGGGTCAGGTCCGTTTTCTCCACCGCGGATGATCAGCTGGCTGGCGCCGCAATCGCGCGGGTTTAACAGCTGCTGTTAAGGCATCGCCCTGCGAGGCCTCAGCAAGGCCATCCCACGCTGTCTTCTGCCCACCTCTGCCTTAGCACCGCCGGTATCTCAGCTATCGGTCGATCATGGACTTTTCGTCCGTACTTGGTAGGGGTTGCAGCTCGATCGGATTGGTGCGGGGGTGTCGATCGGCCGTCTGAGATGCAGCAGGCTGCTCGCTTGTCACAGGTCAGTCGCTCACCCGTCTGTTCAGTGTGAGCAGTAAGACGGGCTGTGAGTGAACGGCGTGAGTGAGAGTGAGAACTGAGCAGCCAACGAGTGTGAAGCCATGGACGACGATGGGTGATTTGGCTGTACCACGGCTTCAGAGATGATCCCTTCTTCAGAAGTGCCGACGCAGAATTCACCAGGGAAAACCCTCTTTCCTCCCGTGCAAATCATCAGAGAAAACCACTCAAAGTTGGCACCTCAAAACCAGGTCTTCCTAGCACACGTTCACACGTACGGCGGAAACGGCGGTCGATAGCCTATCATTGAAAATATTCGGCAAGGTATGCAGGTCAGTTGGATGGGAATTTTTTTCCGTTTCTTACCACAGAGCGGGGACTCCGCCAACTGCCGTCGTCGCCAATCGAAGCCGCCGTTTCCCGCCCGGTCCAGAGCGAGTGTTCGTGAGGGGGGGGGGGGGGGGGGGGGGAGCATGGGTGCCATCCCATCTTTTCCGCCCAGAATCCAGGAACTCTGGGTGAAGCCGCTGCATCTTGGAAGCCAGCGCTGACGATCTCTCCAAGGAAAGAGCTTCCAGAAGAGCACAGAGGCATTTAATCTATGGGGCTTTGTGGGAGTGCCATTCTTGCTAGTGCCAGACTTTGCGATGTGTAGCGGTCGTTTCCTGGCTAGGACATCGCTGCCAGGTCCATGGCGGTGAACGTTCCTGACAAGCTTGGACGGAGGGGCTTTGGTAGAGCTTCGCTCAAGCTTCCATCCATGCGACTTCATGCGTTGTTCAATTGAGATTTTTCTTGCAGTTGCCTCATGATGAGCCATGGGTTTTTTCACGGGTCGCATCTCGATGGACTGATATCCTCGTGAGCAGAGGGTCAGGCAGGGTCTCAGGTTCGCATTGCGAGCACACACACACGCACACACGACCCCGCGATTCAGATCACATCACACTGGGCACCATGATCCCACTGCCCGCCGTCCTGGGCTCACCCACTCACACACGCACTCACTCGCAGAGACCCAGCACCCCTCCTCAGAGACACTCCGGGCCCCGCAGATGAGCTCATTGGCCGCGCAGCAAGCGCCGGCTGCAACCAACCCTTTTTGGGGAGGGAGGGATGGTGGTGGTGCCTCTTCGCTTTTGGCGCCGCAGCCCGAACGGAAGGGCTGATGTCTGGGAATGTGTGCTATGTGAAATGTGCAGTTCTTGCCTTATACAGCCGCAGAGCCTGCTTGATGCATACGCCGTACAGCGCGTTAGGAGCAGTTCGAGTAGGCGGGAGGGGAAGCGTGGGCCATTGAGGGGAGGTGGGTAGGTAGGTATGGCGCCGCCCCGACCAACCGGCTCGGGGCCGCGGGTATGTTGTGTATGCTTGGTATGTAGGTGCTATGTGCTGACGGGATATCTGTTTGAGTAAGCACACCCGAGAGGTTGATTATCCTCTTCGTGAGTGTTTTTTTTGGCCTATTAGAGATGGGGGTGGGAGTGTGCCTGGGGAATCTGGCGCTTTTTGGAGAGAGAGGGACGGAAGATGTATCGTGGAGGGGGCGCCGTGGTTGTTCCTGGGGGTGTTGGTTGGGCTGGTCGGTTTGCATGCGGCCTGAGGCTTTTGGAGGGGTAGGTTGTGAGAATTGATATAATTGTTTGTTGTTCCCTCGCGGCCTTGCAAAGGGTCACCTTCGTGATTGATTGTGAGGGTTCAATGGATGTGGCCGTGTTCGCTGCCTGGGTTATGATATACAGCGAGGAAGGGGGCGAAGGGGGCATCCGCGGAGTACAGGATCGAAGATGCGGGTTTGGGGCGTGGCGGGCAGTCCAAGTCGGGTCAGATCAGGCCAGGCCAGGCACGGGTGGTTTGGATGCCTGATGGGATGGATGGATGGTGATGGCGGATGCGGGCTGGATTGGTTGGAATTCTGTGTGTTTTTGGATTGGTTCGGGGATGGGGTGAGATTTGGTTGGATGGAACGTTGTAGGAGGAGGAAGAGATGGGGGAAGGTGGGTTTGGGCGGTGGGAGAGGCTCTGTTTCTTTCTTGTCTGCAGCTGAGGAGAGAGTTTGGGGATGGGGGAGGAGGGAGGCTTACATCAGATGGGTATGTGAGGTAAGCGTGAGGGTACCTTCGGAGGCGCCGTTGCAGGTCGTGGGGGAGGTTCTTAGATGGGAATGATGGTATGTGAGTAGATGCTGTTTGGGGACGTATCTCGTGGGGGTGTTTGAGGTTGGCTGGAGGGAGTGCTAGAGGTGAGGGCGGTGGAAGTTGATACACGCTGTTGCCTTATGGGTTTAGAGGCTCATTGGCATCTGCGGTTTTTGTTCTTGTCTCGGAGTTGTGAAGTCTTGAACGGATGCCTGCCGTTCAGAACTCTGGTGTTTCTTGATTAGGCAGGAGGAAAGCGAGGTTGTGTGGAGTTGTATGGGTTGAGGCTCATTAACATCTGTGGTTGTCCCTCCTTGCCTTGGAGTTGTGAAAACTCGCATGATTGCCTGCTATTGGGAGGCTTGTCGTCTCTCGGATAGGCAGGAGAGGGAGGTTGTGTAGGGTGGTATGGGTTGAGGCTCGGTGCAGATCATTGAGGCGCGACGAGGCTGCGGACGAGGGTGGTTTGCCTCGTTGCCTTTTCTCGGGGGTTGCAGTTTCGTTGGTTTCGGTGAGTTGGTTTTGGCGCGGTTGCGCGGACGACTGTTGTGATTGTGATTGTGATTGAGGTTGGAAATGCTGAGCAGTTGATATTGGAAGCTTGAAGGGGATGTTTTTGAGGTGAGGTAGAGGGATGGATTGTGTTGGTGTGGCGGAGGATGTTTGAAGTCCGCTGACGTACAAGTTGATTGTTGGTTGGTAAGTTCTCTGGGGTACTTTTTAGGTCCGCAAAGAGTGATGAGGATGGTGATTCTGGTATCGAAGCTGGATGGCTTACTGGATGGCTTACTGGATGGATAGTTGATGCGGTGTGCGAGATGGACGTATCCCTCGGGCGGTTGAATGAGGAAGGGGGGTGAAGATGGGCTGATGGGAACGATTTGGTAGTTTGTGAAGTGATTCTGATAATACAACAATATCAACGAGCACAGAGATAGTAAATATGATGATAGGAGAAATCATAGCAAAGATAATGATGATGATGATGGCAACAACGACGACAGTAGTGAGCAAACCAAGATGATTTTGATGAGGAGCGGATATGGCTTTGTGGACACTGTTCCAAGATAGCTCCTGTTTCTTTCGATTCTCCTCTCATCTTCTACGCTGTAAATGTAATGTTGGGACAGCTTTCGAACTGAAGAAGTTGAAGTCTTTAGATGCGAAGGTACATTTGACTGTCTAAACGTCATGGCGAGCTGGCCATTGTTTGGCATTGGCACGTCGAGACCCTTTTCACCCCGCCTCGATGCTGAGGTTTTCGAAATGGGCACTGGTCGGAGCATTGATGCTGCTGCTGTCTTTGACAAACTAATGCCCGCTACTTCGCCAACCTGAATCCTGCTCAACCTAGCCTCAAGGGACTAGAAAACGCTTTTTGGACAAGAGAAAACATTAATGTTAGGTCCGATAACGAAGTTTGCATGTGTTTGTGAGACCCAATGGATATCATCAAAGCTCTCAGAGACGGTCCAAACTAGAGGAGTCCTTCGTTCCCTCTGTTCAGCATCGCCTTTGACAGTCGTGAGTCGGAACCTCAAAACTCACATCAGCTCAGCTGGTGGCTTGTTGCTCTCGCCTTAAGCCTATCTTTGACGTCACGGATAATGTGCTGAAGGATATCAAATGATATCTTATAGTCTCGTCTCGTATCAAACTATGTGAATTCGGGACTCTAACCCCACCACAACACTGTTACCAACGCGGCGAATACTATGATGTCGCTGATGTTCATCATTTGCCTTAAGATCTCCGGGATCTGTCATGCTAGGATAAACAGCCCTCGCATAGAGCAATTCCCCCCAGGATCCCTTGGGATTGCGAATACCGATGGACCGCCAGATGCTGGTGATACATAGTTCGCGGTCTATTCTGAGAAGAAGTTTGTGGACGTTGGGAAGTTCACATTCGACGTACATCATCTCCTTGTGCCTAAATCTTTCAGGGAGATCCCAACAACTGCGAGCGTAGATAGGGTTCCAATCCTCACTCTCGGGAGGATTGTCGTTGCACTGGAAACGCATTCCTTCATCATCAGGCCGGGCTTTGTCCATGGTGTAAAAAGCCTCAACATCCTCCCAGTAAGATTTGCTGAATTTGAATGTGAGATAGGAAATCGTTTTTCCATATCTTTCAAAATTTTCGTTCGTCGTGATTTTGGCGTCAAATCCCCGGGCGGCGTCGTTGTCTAGAAGCCGTTGGACATCATAGCTGCGTGAGGCGCTGTTGTCCAGCGGCCATTGGACATCATTGCTGCTTAAGATGACCGCCAGCAAGACATGAAACGGAGTGTCGTCATTCCCTGGAAACGTTCTTTGCAGACCTCGACCAAGCAAACCACCAGTGTGCATGTCTTCGTCAAATTTGTACATTGGACGATGCCAGAGTGCTTGAAGCTCGTCTATTGCCAATGACCGGTCGACTCGCGTTTCTTCCAGCGACTGATACACCGGGCAACGTTTGAAGTAAACCATTGGCTCACACAGAACAAGCTTGTGCATTTGATTCGTAACCTTCCGTAAGAAGAGATAAACTAGTGGTTCGTGCTTGTCTTGCCCCTCAGAAGTAGATGGACTAAGAAGGTATATTTCATCACCCTCTTTGACAATACCGGCTATGCTTTTGGAAGTCTGGACATGGAGACAGCACCGTGATGACCACACATCATCGCTAGGGTCGGTATCTCGCTTTTGCAAATCAAATTGCATAACGTGTATCTTGATTGCGACCAACGAGAGTGCGCCAGTGTTGTGGTCGACTGTGATCCGAGACTGATGCCAGGGTCGGCCGTATGGTGGGCCGAGTTCCCCGTTGTTGTACGTCATGTACTTGACAGGGAAAGTCAAACCGGGGGGCTTTACCTGATTCCTGGAAGAAACGTTGATGAACCACTGCCAAAAGTTGTGCGTCCTCCAAGGTGGTATCCATGACGGTAAGGGATCTTCATACTCTGCAAAGGAAATGCATTTTGCAGCAAGGAGAACGTTAAGATCATGCTCATGGATCAGAAGCCAGGCGAACATGCCTATCATCATGTGCTGGTAAGAAATTGCGTAACTTGGGGTGGGCAAACTGCCACCGGATGTCCACAGCCCGAGTACACCGTACAGACTGTCTCGAGCGTCTGAACATTTTGACTGCGAGGTCATCCTCATGACCCCTGTCCAAGAATGATTGTGCGATAACCCTCGCGTGGCAAGATTGAGCCATGGCGCCGGGGATGTTGCCAGATTTTCTCCCATGTTCTCAACGTTTTGAGGGTACACCTCAAAAACGTCGTTACCATAAGGCATGCTGATGCGAGGTGACAGAACCAGCTCTTGAATGACCCACACTCGAGTAAAGTAGTTTCGCAAGAGAATCTGATGGAGGCCTTGAAGATATTCGAGAGGACGGCGAGACGGTAGAGCGGCTTGCTCATGAGACACAGCGTCTTGTCCAAGCCATAAGAAGACTTGGTTACAATGGGAGTAGATATGACCCATTTTCAAAATTTGCTGGGTTTTCTCGTTCATGTCGGATTGATTGATGCAAATGAAGTCTAGCCAGACTATTCTCGTGCCCCTCCAGGGACGAAGGTATCGCAGAACAGCCCAACAATTTCGGGTTGTGTACAAAACATCCCAGTAGTCTCCAATGTAGATAAGACAGTTGCTGCGAGTTCAAACAGGTCAGTCGATTCCCGCAGCATGAGACTCAGAGTTTGATCGGGCATGCCTACTGGTCCCTGTTGTTGTCTTCACCGCCCCAGGCGTAGGAGACTGTGTCGTAATCGGGATAATGGTCGTCCTCGAAAATTTCGAATGAAAGGTGGATTGGGTACGTGGTATCGGATTTGCTAGGCGTTGCAGAAATACATGCGAGTCGGAACTCGTTCGGCATTAAGGGTCTCTCATAGACTTGATTTCCATGGCTTGCTGGGGAAACTGTCGGCACTACTGAAGCTTTTGGAATGTCGGACTTTGTGCTATCATTCGACGTATATGATACCGAAGGTGGCCACCATAGATTGAGACGTCTTTCCGGCTCGTCTGGAGGCAGCGGTTCCAATGAAGAGTGCGTATCCTTGCGAAGGTGTCGCATCTCTTGTGCTGACTTGCCGCATCCTCTGCAAAATGGGAAGCCATCATCTGCGACATGTACGTCCGGCTGGTGACAGGTGGATGCGTGCCATCTCATGTTGAAGATGGTCGCCAAGTATGATGAGGGCAGGAGGAGTCAGGTATTGCGAGAGGTCAAGCGGGGTAATGTGCAAGATTCCTGGGGGTTCAACAAGACCAACAGAACCAACAAGACCAATTAGAAATCACAGAAGTCAATAAGCGATACGCAGTGGGGAATCTCGCAGGTTCACCTGATGCTTGTGTTGGTTCTGTGATCAGGTGTTTTGTAGCCTTGCGACTGTGGAAATTTCCCAATCGTCTCATACACAGCGGAGACAAACACCACAAAAGGATTCAGAGGATACAAATGTGTCATATGTAGACGAACAGTAAAAAACCTGGTCCTCATAACTCTTACATTGGTATTCTGTTTGATGACAAATTTGCCTCATTTCTGATATCTTGTGCTAGAGTTTCTAAAAACAAAGTGGCTCACTGTTTCGTATGGAAGTTAGAAGAGACACCGATGACGTGTTATTTAAGAAAACAACCTTCTTGTCCATCAGATATCATAAAAAGGCAGAATCATTTTCAGATTAGGCAACTAACACAAAGGATGGATGTTAAATTTGATGAAAAATGATTGCAATGCCTAACTCGAAAACACCGTTACGATCAGAACTCGGAGCACCATGCCGTTAACTATAGTCGCCGCGAATTCAGCCTTCAATTGTCCTTTTGTGAGCCGCCAAGTTCACGGCTACACAGTATGCCGTTCAAAAGTGCATTTGTTTCTTGTTGGTTTCCCATCCGGCCGGCACAACCGGATAAGTGGATACGGCTTGTATGCCTTTCAGGGGTAGTCGCAATTTCACTGCAAGTTAAGACGTTTGCCGAGATAACCGAATACTGAATCTAGTAGTTAGCCCCCAAGGAAAGTTCTTGAGCGAGGTCATTGTAGGGCGCGGCTTTGGAAGTCGGCGCGGACGGCCAAGCGCGCGCGAGAGCTTCTTGATCGCCCCGGATGCCGAAGCCGATACCACCCTTCCGAATTCATTCTCTCGCCCTTCAACTTCGTTGGTTGTAGGGCCTTGGTGCAGTCATTACTGGAGCCAAGTGAACAAAGCTTTTCCGCCCAATTACAAACAATCAATTAACCTTCTTTAGTGTAATGACTCGACTCAGGTACACCCCTGTCCAACTCGCACATGGCCAGACACCAATGAACAATCGTCGCCCCTTCATCTCACTGTGAAAGGTCCAAAAACTACATGAAGCGATGATTTCCTTGGCTAAACGGTGTTTGCTAAGTAGTATCGACACTTCGATCCTCTTCAAGTCCTGACAGGCACAGGTACCAAATATGCCTCGACACTCCTTTCTAAAGTCAATCGTTTTTTCTTCATTCGTCATCACAGCTCTGGCTGGCAGAGGCGACGTCAAGCACCCCAAGCCTTACCATGAGGTGCCGCAACTAGCCAGACATGACTCTTTTGAGCCTTTCAGCGCGCCCACCCTGGACCATCTGAACCCGCGCCAAGAGAAGACGGCCGACGGCCTCACCGCCATCGACACCTTCACTTACAACAGCGAGACATGGACGGCCTACGAAGACCTCACGCGGTTCGACGGCCCTCTGGTTCTTGTCTCAGCTTCCGGCACACGCCGCGAGATCAAGCGATACGTCGAGGCCTCAAGCGACGAGGCCGTCTCGCTCAACCGGACCGTTGACGCGTACTTTGGTCTTGACCCTGCCAACGATGTGAATCTTAAGCAGAACGACGTGCTGGCGGAGCGCCTCCTGAAGGACGGCGAGCCTGTCGAGACGCATGTCCGCGACGTCATCGATCTGTCCTTCCTGCCGTGGGACACGTACCTCGGCAACATTCAGGCGAACGACACCATGGCGCTGGATTGGCAGTCTACGACGAAGAACTACGCCCCGTGGAACGACCTGCTCGAGGCCGCGGATGGCACGCACTCCAATTACAGCTTTGACGGGCTCCTCAGTGGCTGGATGCCCGCGTGCCGCAAGATCTACCGCGGGCTCAACGACGCGACGGACTGGGTCGACATCACCGCCTTCGCCGACGTCGACTCGCCCGACCCGGAGATCGTCCACGTCTGGTTCTCCATGACGTACATCAAGGGCGGCGTCGTCCGCGCCCACAAGTTCGCCCTGGACTACAAGCAATTCCTACCCCTGAAGGCACACCCCACCGCCAACGACTTCTACCCGGCGCTCATCCGCTTCACGGACTACTGGACCTCCCACGTCAAGGACGGCCTGTCCCTCACACTTCCTGATGAAACCTGGGCAGACATGGGCAAGCACGCCTTCGCCGCGGAGCTCGTCAACCGCGGCGGCGGCGTGTCCCCACGCTACGGCGCCTTCGAGCGCGACTACGGCGGCTCCGAGTACGACGGCTTCCAGGACATCCTGACCAGCTCGCTCATGGCGAACCTCGCGTGGGGCCGCTTCGAGCAGGCCAAGGCTGTGCTGGAGAATTACATGGACTGGTACGTCTACGACGACGGCGCGATCAAGATGCGCGGGCCCGCGGTGCCGCAGTTCGGCCTGTCGCTGTCCTTGATCGCGCGCTACGTGCAGTACACCGGCGATGCGGCCTTTGTGGATAAGTACAAGGCCAAGATCCTCGCGTGGGTGGGCATGCTCACGACGCGGCAGGACGAGAACCTGAAGCTGCCGGCGACGGACCCGTACTACGGCCTCATCTCCGGCTGGAGCGAGTCTGATGCGGCGCTGCGGAGCGATGCGTGGCGGTTTGAGAAGCCGTATTGGAACAATGCTGCCTTCGCCGCGCGCGGGTTGCGGGATCTGAGCAAGATTGAGGCGTTCGCGGAGCAGGCCAAGGACTGGAACGAGCGCGCGGATAGACTGGTCAACCAGACGGCGGTGACGCTTGATAGATTCGTTCAGCGCAACTTCACCCCGCCTTATGTGCCTGTGCTCCCGAACGAGACGACGCATGTGCTGGAAGACCTGGCGGAGAAGGGGGATGCGTCGTCGCAGTGGTGGCCTCACCGTGTGTACTCCGAGCTGTTGCAGGCGTCTGTTCTTTCGCCGAACCAGACGGACATGGTGATCGACTCGATGAGGGCATACGGCATCACGAGTCTGGGTGTCGTGGCGAACGTGACGCCCTTGAAGTCTGATACGCGAGATATTCTAGGCTTCATCTCGTACGGCTATGCGTTGAGCCTACTGCTCCAGGACCGCATCGACGAATTTGTGCTGTTCTTGTACACCCACAGATACCACGTGCACAACCGCGGCTTGTGGCTTGCCGCTGAGGTCGCCGGCACCGGGGGCGGTTCGAGCACGTACTGCCAGCCGTCCGAGTTCACCATCCCCATCCTGCTGCGAGCTGCGCTGCTGCTGGACCACCCGGACGACGACGCCTTGTTGGTTGGACGGGGCGTGCCGAGGAAGTGGCTCAGCGAGGGCAAAGTCGCGGTGCAGAGGGCCCCGACGAAATGGGGACTCGTCGATCTTGACATGCAGCTGGACGAGAAGGCGGGTACTGTCACCACGACTTTGGGTTTTGATAAGGCGCCCCCGACGGAGGTGAGAGTCAAGATGAGGGTGCCGGAGGGTCGTCAGCTGAAGAATGTTACGGTTGGTGGTGCGGCGACGGAGTTCAAGGGGGAGGAGGTTACGCTGCGTCTTGGGTCGGATGCGCGCAATGTTACTGTCGTGGGAAGCTTCTTGTAGACATCCGCAGAACTGTCATCACGCACGCCTTTCCTTCAATTCAGTCTCGAAACAATTTCTAGCTCGCATGTGGCCATGGAAGCACTGGACTCTATCCTCAAAGCACACAGTAGAACATGACCTCCCCTGAATGGGTTCGCGTCTTCCCATAATGACGCAGAGATGCTTAGTGAGATGATATGGGAATGTTGGGCGGCCAGGCCAAATGTAGTCGTGCGTGTTGTGAACTTCTTGTCATCCCCAACTTGAATATGCTCATTCATCGGACCACATCCCCCTCTCAATATCTCTGTGCAGCCTCTTGTGTGTAGCTAATTCCTCCGTCGCTTCCCGTGCTCGCTGGTGTTTCTTTTCGAGAATTGCGTTTATCGCTTCCCTATCAGCTTCGTCCAATTTAGATAAATCGACACCCTTGGGGTTTCTTTTTGAGACTTTCTTCGGTTCGTCCTCTGTGGGATCGCGCCCTTTGGCTTTGTCCTTTTTAGACACGGCGGCTTTGTTTTTCGAGCCTTTCTTCGATTTCTCCTTCGAGGGCTGGCTCTCTTTAGTCTCTGCCGCGGAATCCGTGCTTCGTGTACACATGCCGCGTCTTGGGGCGTTCCCATCCAACGGGCCTCTTCTGAGATGACCCCTTTCAGCTTGCGGTCTCTTTCCTCGTCCTTCGGAGTGGTCTCCTGCTGATGGCTTCCCTCCCGGCGCATCTCTTCGCGAGAAACCCCTGCCATCTCGACTTTTCTTCATTAGCCCCTCGTTCCTTGCTGTTGCTGGACCAGCCTCTTTGGACAGCCGTGTCTTCAAAGGAGTTTCCCAGAAATCTTGAGGGAATTCTGCCAAATATCCCTGTAGCTTCCAGAGCACAAGCTGCAGAGCTATTGACCGTCGCTTGCCCAACAGGATCAGCGAGTTGTCCTTGAACAAGGAATACTGCCTTAAAGTCGCCATGTGTTCGGGTCCCAGCAGTTGGTTGAGGTCATGGACGGCCAGCTTCTTCTCCCACTTGACGTCCGGGACGTCAAAAGTAGCAAATTGCTCCAAAGACTCCGGGCCGTATTCGTTTGGCGGCATCCACAGCAGACACCCACGCTTCTGCATTTCGTGTACGTCCCGGAAGCTGCATGGCCTCAGATACCCACGGTCAGCGTCTTCCGACAGCCGCAAATAATACAAGATGGTGTTGACCGCTTGACGCCTCAGATTCTCCAGCACGAAGTTGTCCATGTCTTGGCGCCATACGATCTGGTTCCTTTCGGTTTTCAAGTTCGCCCGCCTGGCGAAGACAGCCTTGGAGGTTCCAGAATATGGGCTCGAACCCGGCTTTTGCAACATGTTGTAGATTACCCGTTTCCTGGCCATAACGTAGCCCGAAGGCGACCCCATCATGGGTTTCTGCTCTTGCGCTCCTTCGCCAGCACCTGGCTCTTGCTCTGCTGTATCATTCTCTGGTGCCGCCGATTCAATGTCCCCCGGGATTGCCCAAAACTTGCCGGTTTCCAAGTTCTGAACGGCGTTGAACTTTTGGTGGAAGTAGGAGGGGAGACGTTTTCTAAAGACCTGACATATTCGGACGGGAGATGCCAAGGCATGAGCTGGGAAAACCTCGTTAGCTGCGTGACCAGAATTCAAGCCAGCTGGGCACAACAGACCATATGCATTTTCCTCAAGTTTCCTCCTCGCTCTCTCCTTTAGGTCCTTGACTTCGCCTTTATTCGCCCTCCCCTTGTGATGCCTCCACCTCTTGGTAGTCTCTACGAAGTCTGGATCCATGAGGGGTGACATGGGCAGCTCGCCAACCGACGTGCTGATCGTTTTCTCCTCGGCGTCAAGCCTGATCTTGTTGCCTTCACCATCTTCCCCCAGGCCGCGATCGAAGTCGGCAGCCAATTCGTTCCTCTTCGTTGCGATTCGCTCCAGATCTTTGGGGGAGAAGTTCGCGATGGTTCGACGGCTGCCGAGGGCGGAGAGGAGGCGACGGTTCATGGCGACGTCTGTCCCTACTGTGCGGGAAGTCATCGTGAACCGTCGAAATCTGGCGCAGAGTGATGCTGCGTTGGTCGATTGCGACAATGACGTCTGAAGATTTGGGGAATCGAGCAGCTTTACACGCTTCGGGACATTTTTTAGGCGAGAGGCGCGTTAAAGCTCGGAGCTCGGGGGTTCCCCGCAGGGGGGTCACAGCAGCAAGCTCCTGCCGCGCCGCCTGCACCGCTGGGCGCGCACAAACGTCACCTCCACTTGCCGCTACCAGCCGCATCGCATTCCATTCCTTCAGCTTCAACACCTGCTTTTCAGTGTGCGCAGCAACCCTTTTTGCGCCGTCATGAACTGCCAGCGCACCCTCTTTCGGTCTCTGCGGGCCGCAGCGCCCCTGCGACGACATGCGAGGGCATTCACCAACTTCCCCGTCCCCCCGATGATGGGAAGCTCGCCACCGGCCGGAAACATTCCCCTGCCGTACATCACCGAGGTCTCGGTTCGTAGCACATGGTCTTGATGGTTTGGATTCGAGGAGATGGCTAATCGAGTAGTCCAACGGCTGGAGGACATGTCAGTACTGCAAACCGTGCGACTGAAGTTCGACGCTGACGGAGTAGGCAGACGACATCTTCTCCAAGCTTCTACAGGTACGGCCCTACGATTCCCCAATCTCCGAGGCGAGCGGCGACTGACGGCGGGCAGGAACGAATTGTCTGCCTTAATGGCGCGATCGACGACACGGTGTCCGCATCAATAGTTGCCCAGCTGCTGTGGCTCGAATCCGATAGCCCAGACAAGGCCATCACGATGTACATCAACTCGCCTGGAGGATCAGTCTCGTCAGGTTAGATGGCCGAGCCCCGGCGGGGAGAACAAGGCTGACGGACTTAGGACTTGCAATCTACGATACAATGACATACATCAAGTCGCCTGTCTCGACAGTATGCCTCGGCGCCGCGTCTTCCATGGCTGCGCTGCTCCTGACGGGAGGCGAGGCTGGCAAGCGTTACGCACTCCCTCACAGCTCCGTCATGATCCACCAGCCCCTCGGCGGCACCCAGGGCCAGGCGTCGGACATCCTCATCTACGCGAACCAGATCCAGCGCATCCGCAGACAAATCAACGAGATCATGAGGCGCCACATCAACCAGTCCTTTGAGCATGAGAAGTTCAACCTGGAGGAGGTCAACGACATGATGGAGCGCGACAAGTACCTGACCGCCGAGGAGGCCAAGGAGATTGGCGTGATTGACGAGATTCTGACGCGCAGGGAGGAGAAGGACAAGAAGGAGGAGGGGTCGGCGGAGGAGCAGAAGACGAAGCCATAGAGCCGCGAAGCACACATTGAATGAGCCGTCACGCTGTCTGTGTGAGCGCTCTGAAACAGACGTCATGCTCTGGATACCCACCCAACGAAACGATTACGGGATCGGATTATGAGGATTATGGAGGTTGTATGCGCGTTGCCGGGTAGCCATTACCCACATCGCGGACTTGGATTCGGCCTGAAAAGCGGGTCTGGTCCGGAACCGGAAGCATAGCGGGCTTTAGTGGAAATAAGACGTGGAAGCTAGAGCTGGATGTGAGAGAATTGCATAGTAGGTATGGCCTTGATGTGATTGAGTTATTGTGAGTTAATATGAGAAAAGTGAAAGGGAAAACGTTTGGTTGAGCCGGCGATTAACTCTCCAGGGCTGGCTGATGCTTGTCTCTCTCGCTCACCTTGCTCACCTTCCTCACCTTGACAGGCCACCACCTCAGCTCCTACACCGGCCCCTCGGCGTGGGCGTCACCGGGGCCACCTCGGCCAGCCAATCAGCAATTTCGTATTTCAATGCGGGGAGTGCGCCGGCGGGGAGCTCCAGAAATTTTACGCAGCCGACATCGCCCCAAATTTCCTGGGGGGTGGGACATGGCCTACGGGTATGGACCTAGGTCAAACTATCTTCAACTTCGTGTGTGCGCCGTGTCCCTGTGACTGTCCCTGTGATCTCAGGTCTTTCTCTACACCGCACCAGCCTTTCCGTGACTCACCTCCTCACCCTCACACCACCATAAAAAGATCCCGAGTCGAGAGGACGGGCAATGAATTGAGGCCTGACTTACTTCAATCGACACGACTTACAACTCTTTTCTTCCCCCTCTCCGCCCCTCCTCCTCCGCATTCGCTTGAATATTGGGCCGGCGGTCCCTTTTCGACGCAATGCTCTCCCGGTGCATCGCCCGCCAGTCGACAGCTCTCAGAGCTGCGACGAGGCATTCGTTCGCGAGCAGCCATGCGTATGCTACCCAATTGACCCTATAACATGACCCAATCGCTGACAATGACTCTCCCCGGATCAGCCGCCTCCTCTCCAACACCGCCGCCCGTCGCGCCGACGACAGCAAACTGAACAAGGTCTCGGCGACAATCACCCAGCCCAAGTCCCAGGGCGCCTCCCAGGCCATGCTCTACGCCACCGGCCTGACGGAGGACGACATGAACAAGGCCCAGGTCGGAATCTCCTCCGTCTGGTATGAGGGGAACCCCTGCAACATGCACCTGCTCGACCTGTCCAACCTCGTCCGCGACTCCGTCCGCAAGGCCGGCCTGATCCCCTACCAGTTCAACACCATCGGCGTCTCGGACGGCATCTCCATGGGCACCAAGGGCATGCGCTACTCGCTGCAGTCGCGCGAGATCATCGCCGACTCCATCGAGACGGTCATGAACGGCCAGTGGTACGACGGCAACATCTCCCTCCCCGGCTGCGACAAGAACATGCCCGGCGTCGCCATCGCCATGGGCCGCGTCAACCGCCCCTCCATCATGGTCTACGGCGGCACCATCCAGCCCGGCTGCAGCAAGGCCGGCGAGTCTATCGACATCGTCTCCGCCTTCCAGGCCTACGGACAGTACATCACCGGCGAGATCACGGAGGAGCAGCGCTTCGACATCATCCGCAACGCGTGCCCCGGCAGCGGCGCCTGCGGCGGCATGTACACCGCCAACACCATGGCCACCGCCATCGAGACCCTCGGCCTGACCATGCCCGGCTCGTCGAGCAGCCCCGCCGAGCACCCCGCCAAGAAGGCCGAGTGCGAGACCATCGGCGCCGCCGTCCGCAACATCCTGAAGGAGGACATCCGACCCCGCGACATCATGACCCGCCAGGCCTTTGAGAACGCCATGGTCGTCGTCAACATTCTTGGTGGCAGCACCAACGCCGTCCTGCATCTGCTTGCTATTGCTGACTCCGTCGGCATCAAGCTTACCGTCGACGACTTCCAGGCCGTCTCCGACCGCACCCCCTTCCTCGCCGACCTCAAGCCCTCGGGCAAGTACGTCATGGCCGACATGCACGACATCGGCGGCACCCCGGGCCTGCTCCAGTTCCTCCTCAAGGAGGGCCTGATCGACGGCTCCGGCATCACCGTCACCGGCAAGACGATGAAGGAGAACGTCGAGAACGTCAAGGGCTTCCCGGACAGCCAGCAGATCATCCGGCCCTTCAGCAACCCGATCAAGCCCACGGGCCACATCCAGATCCTGCGCGGGCAGCTCGCACCCGGCGGCTCCGTCGGCAAGATCACGGGCAAGGAGGGCCTGCGCTTCGAGGGCAAGGCGCGCGTGTTCGACGACGAGGACGACTTCATCGCCTCGCTGGAGCGCAACGAGATCAAGAAGGGCGAGAAGACGGTCGTGATCATCCGCTACGAGGGCCCCAAGGGCGGCCCCGGCATGCCGGAGATGCTGAAGCCCAGTTCCGCCATCATGGGCGCCGGGCTGGGCAAGGACGTCGCGCTGCTGACGGACGGCCGCTTCTCCGGCGGCTCGCACGGCTTCCTGATCGGGCACATTGTGCCGGAGGCCATGGAGGGCGGGCCGATTGGGCTGGTGCAGGACGGGGATGTGATTACGATTGATGCGGAGTCGCGCGTGATCGACACGAATGTGTCCGAGGAGGAGATGGCGAGGAGACGGGCCGAGTGGAAGGCGCCGCCGCTGAAGTACAGCAAGGGCACGCTGAAGAAGTACTCTTTGCTCGTGAGCGATGCGTCCTCGGGCTGCGTTACGGACGGCAAGTTGCAGTAAAGAAGAAGAAGAAGAGAGAGAGGGGGGAAGTGAACGGGTCTGGTTCAGGGGGGAGCAAATGGGGCGGTCTTCCACCACTAGAGATTTACGCTTTGTTATACCATCTTACTTGTACGGCTTCGGAAAAGGTAGTCCAAAATCGGAGTTTTGTTTACGGTTCGTCTCTGGTGGTTGTACATCACTGAAGTATGTATATGGTGTGGGGTGTAGAGCAAACTTCCGCGCGCTCAAAAATAAGAATTGGAATCGTGGTATATGGAAGCTCGCCAACAAAAAAACGTACAAACGTAGACATTACACAGCGGCGCGCGTCTGTAAGAAGACGGGGCGCCCGCTCATGACCTGCTTTTCTTCATCTCTTCCCCCTCCAGTGCGTTGTTGGTTTCGAAACATGGCGCGTTCAAGGCAGCCCCGGCTCCTAGCTATGCAAATACCCGAACAAGTTGTCATTAAATCACTGCTGGCCGCCTTTCCTGCTCATCCTTTTTTGTGTGTTGTGGTTGGGTTTACTGCGGTGACGGAGGGATTTCACTTTTTCCTTCCGCTCCATGCTTCGACGAAGGCGGCCTTGTCTCTCAACGTCAGGCCCACACGTTTGTTCCGGCACAGCCTGGCCAGCGCCTCGGCGACCTTGTCGAGAACACGCTGCTCCTCGGCGGAAAGCCCCGTAGGCTCGCCGCCCATACGTCGCTGCGCGGAGGAGCCGGTGTCGTGGGAGGATGACACGCCGTTGGTCTGGGCGGCGGAGGAGTTGAGGATGCTCTCGGCGACGCGGACGCGGATGCAGGTGGTCGGGCGAGAAAGAAGATCCCAAAGGAACTTGAACCAGCGGCCGGGAACGGGGGTGGTGACGTCGGCGGGGGTGTAGCGGATGCTGACGGGGAAGATGTGGACGTCGGGCTTTGCGACCAGGAGGGACGGGGTGAAGGGGAGGACGCCCTTGCCGTTTGTGGTGGTGGCCTCGGGGAAGACGGCAACGACGCGGTCGGGGTAGCGCTCGAGGAGGGCGGCGAGGTCGGTGAGCTTTGCGCCCTGGCGGGGGCCGAAGCGGACGGGTGAGAGGGCGTAGAGGACGGCGCGGAGGAGGGAGATGCGTTCGACGGAGCGGGTGTTGGGGTAGGAGACGGTGAAGATGGGGTCGAAGATGGCGGCGAGGTAGATTGCGTCGATGGGGGAGGTGAAGTTTGCGGCGATGACGGAGCCTGGGTGGGGGAAGCGCTGCGGGGGCTGCTCGGCGAGGGTGCCGCGGCGGACGCCGTCGAGCTGGAGGTCGACCCACCAGATGCCCGGGATGCCCATCATGCCCCAGAGGAGGATCTTGCGGGCGGCGACGGGCAGGAAGGGCAAGTGGTGGAGGACGAGGAAGTAGGTCGCGACGTAGGTGATGAAGAAGGGGAGGCGGATGAGGAAGAGGAAGGCGTGGAAGACGGAGGAGAGCGCGGAGAGCGGCGTCTTGACCGGGATGAAGGGCGAGATGCCGGAGCCTGGTGTGGGTGCGTGTTAGCGACGGCGATTCGAAAACAGTCGTGATGATGTGTAGGGGTGCTAACCTTTATCGCGGAACTGGCTGAACTTCTCCATGGCTGCGTTTGTGGTTTGGGATATGTGGTCGAGGATCGTGTAAGTCGGAGCAGGAGGCCGGAAGCGGGAAGTTCGGGGTGTAGATCACGGCGGCATGTGGCTCCGTTGCAATGCGATTCGTGAAGGGATGCGCTGCCGAGGGAGGGGGAGTCGCGGTCCGAGTCTAGCTTCGTCAATATCGGGATTGATGGCTAGCAATGAAGGATAGCCTTGCGAGAGAGGATGGGCAGAAAACGGCGACGACAGAACAACAGCAGTGATACGCGTGCCTCTGCACGGCAGCCTTCGTGTCCTGTATGATCGGGCAGATTCCTCGTCGTCGGCGGGGGGGGGGGGCGTCAAGACACAAATCTCTGGCGGGAGCTGGCGAATGAGCTTTCCAACGTCATGGTGCGACAGGCTGGTCTTCGTGACATGTGAAAAGGCCACACTGCGACCTTGTCTGCGCTGGGCGTTTGGCGGCGCAAAGAAAGCTGCTGCTGGTCTGACCGCTCTGGCGACCGCTTTCCGTATTGGGTGTGGTGCCCCGCTTTGTGACGGTAGAACTTCTGGCCTGACTTTGAGTCGGGAGGGCGTCGGCCTTAGGCAGGAACAGGGAGCTTCAGTTGGCGGGTGGCACCGGCGTTCCTTACCTAAGCGGCTCTCCTGGAGAGGTGTTCCCGGGTGGCTGGGATTAAGTAGCTTAGGTAAGGTACCTGAGCAAGGTTTCTATCTAGCTTAGGTAAGGTGCACAACTTGCACAAGTCCGTCGCCCCGACAACAATAGTCACAATCCAGTGTAAACAGGCGGCCCCCTGTGAAGGCCTCCACAATCCCCAATCGGGAAGCGCAAACAAGCCGTCACAGCAAAAAGACAGCAGATTGGCACCTCGAGCTCGTGCACTCAAATCCACACCCCTCCCCATATTCAATCATAGCTGTGGACTTTTCGCGATTTGTATTTGCCATTTCGCATGTTTGCAGCTTCAACTCTACAACAATAACGAACGAACGAAGAAGACGTCGTCGCCGTCTCCCACCGCCAGCAGCGGCTGATCGCCCACAGTACCTATCGCACATTAATCGTCCCAGTCGAGTCTGTCAACAAGCCCCGCCACCGCATCGACGACAACACCACCACCGCCAGTCAACATGGACTCCTCGGAGAATACGGTGCGTTCTGCGCCTCCTGCGATGACATTCACGACAGGAAAAACAAAATTGGCTGACTCCCGACCGCAATGCAGCAGCACCAGTTCCGAACGTCCGTCATACGACCCCCCAGCGCGCTGCCGCGACCGGGGACGAGCATGTCGCACTCGTCGAGTATCCATTCGGTCGGGCTTTCAGAGATGAGCGATGCGCAAAACAACAGTCGGACGATGAACAACAATAGCAGCATGATTCCACCGCCATCATCGGCCAAGGTTGGCTCGTTGGTCGACCTCAAGCGACATGTCCCGCAGCCAGGTGGGTATTTTCCTGTTCCAGCTGTTCCAGTGCTGCAGGTGCTTGCCAGCGAAGTGTATCAAAGCCCGCTGACCGCTCTTTTGCTGCAGCCCAGATTTCGGACCCGAAGCGCGGCAAGACCCTCGCACAGCGCGCTGGCGAATACCCCGGCAGAGACGCCGCACACTCAACACACCCTTCAACGGCAGCAGCGGCTGGCCACAATGCTGCTGCTGGTGCTTCTGGCCTCACGAGAGCGGGTTCGGTGAGGGGTCAGACTCTCGCATCGGTAAGTCACCACCACCACCACAGGTGCACACACACTGTGACACCACTCGATTGATTGGACTCGTCACTCCTGCGAGTGAAATGGGTCCATTCTCTCTTCTTTTTTTTTCTGCCCTCTCGTCCCGTCCACGTCCACGTCTTGTCCCGCCCCCATTCCCAACCAACCCAACCTTCAACCCACTTCAAGTCTTCCCCCCTCCCCCTCTTTGCTACTCCTACTCCCTGCGAACCCTCGTCAACCTTCGAATGTCCTTTACATGATCCCCCCCGAGCCGGCTCGGACGTCGCGATGGAGCTGTGTGCAACCAGCGTCGACGTCGACGTCCTCCGCATTGCTCACTGGATCTGTGTCCATCTTTACCGTGCCTCTCGACGAGCTCTGCGTACCATCATCTGCGTCGCCCCGCGGTTGTCTACCCTGCCGGGATTGCTGTTTGCCCTGTCGCTGCACTGGGACCACACCGACGTCCATCATCCAGGCCTGCACCAAGAGAGACAGCTCACCATGATCCGCCTCGACTCTCGACGACAGCTTCAGCCATTTCAACCGCTGCCACCTGGTCCTGGCCCGACCTACTTCCGCACCACCTCTGGCCGCTTCCAGCTATGTCTCGGCAGCCAGAGCGACAACGGCAGCTCCCGGGGCGTTCGTCTGTTGGTTGATGCAGAGGTGCACCAGGCGACTACGGAGGCGTGCATCACGGACATCACAGACGACATCGGGGACAGGGATGACATGCTTTCTGTACCACAGGCTGCTCGTCACAAAACCGACCTGTGCCTATGCTGACTCGTTAGCAGTTCAGAAACCCCGCCAGCAACGCCCTCGCGCGTCACAACTCGACCTCGTCGACGACTTCACGATACGGCCAGAACAACAACTTTTCCGCCAGCGTCGGCCCCGGCACCAGACAGCGCCATGAACGCTCACAGTCGTCGTTGGGCAATAGCCGGTCGGTACACGCACAGTCGGTCTCCGGACATCCGCGCTCCCGAAACGCAAACACCGCAAGACCTCGCACAGCTATCGGCAATCGAATTGAGGATGAGTGTGATGGACCAATGGCACAACAGCATGGTACGACCAGTCAATTTCGCCAACTGAACTTTCAACGCAATTTTGAATTTCCGCACAACACGTCAAGACATGCCATTCCAGCACCCCAGATGAACCACCCGTCACGCAGAGAAGTATCTCTCACCAGCCGGTTCGGTGCACTGTCCATTAAGGACGACACCAGCTCGGATTCTGCCCAAGATGAAGATCAAGTGGTTTTCAGCCAAGAAAACAGCGTCAGCTCCGCGACAACGACTGCGAGCGGCGCCGCGCAAATGGACAACGTCACCATGCGCTCCCCTCGCAAGCTCGCCATGAAACCGCCAGACCTGTCGCCGAAGAAGAGGCACGCCAGTCGCATGACTGACCCCGCCACGCCTTCGCCAGACTCTAAGCGCGTTAGGGCCGACATGAAAGTATTCGAAGAGGCGATCATGTCTACCATCAAAGAATCCAGATCCCCCGCCAGATGCCCCTCCCCTAGTAAACTCATGTTCTTGACCAAAGATTCTAACACAACTCAATTTGCAGCATGGGATGTCGAGGGACGCTTGGGAGAGCTAGACTCTCAGTTTAAGAAGGTGCAGGACTCGATGAACAGCATGATTTCCGATAAGGAGTTGATGGATGAAAGAGTTGAGATGTACAAGAAGAGAAGTGAGTCGGTCCGTGAGAGATGAGATGAAAGCTGGCTGACGGTCGCAGTATCCGAGCTGGAAACCGAGCGAGACAAGTTCGCAGACCGAAATGAGAGCCTGCACTCGGAGCTTAACAGCATGCGGGAGCAGGTTTCTAAATTGACGATTGAATCAGAGACTGAGAAGCGCAGCCACAAGTATGAGCTCGAGGATGAGGCTCGCAAGCGCCGCCATGAGGTGGAGCAGCTCCGACGTGAATTGAGGGATGAAGTTGCACGACAGGAGAAGAGCCAGAGCGAGGCGTTGGCCGCCTTGGAGCGACATTACAAGGTCATGATTGAGGATGAGCGGGCCAAGCAGGGCAAGGAGATTGAGCACCTTCGCATGCGACTCGGAAACGAACAGCAGGACCTTCACCTCAACCTGCAGAAGAAGGACCGCGAGGTGTCAGAGATGCGAGCTGTGATTGAGGGGCTAAAGGGCGACTTGGACCGCGAGCAGAGCCTGAAGAAGGGGCTTGAGACAACCATCACCGAGCTCTCGTCCTCAACTCACCAACTTCAGGGCCGAATCAACTCCCTCACTGGACAAGTCGACTACCTTCAGTCCGACAGCAAGGCGCAATCCGACTCTTACACGCAAATGGAGGCGAGGCTGCAGGAGGCTCTTGAGCAGGCGGAGTTTGCCAAGGAGAAACTCATTAAGGAGGAGACGGAGCGCCGCATCCTCTTCAACAAGTACCAGGAGCTCAAGGGCAACATTCGTGTTATGTGCAGAGTGCGCCCCGTTCTCAGTGCTGCGGAGGGTGCACCGGCACAGGTTGCGTACCCCGACGACAAGACGTCGGCCGAGATCGCCCTCGCGGGACCCGAGGAGATGAACAGCATTACCGGCAAGGCTACCAGAAAGAACTACAACTTTGAGTTCGACCGCGTCTTCGACCCCAAGGCGCAGAACCAGGACGTGTTTGACGAGATTTCTCAACTGGTGCAGAGCGCACTCGACGGATACAACGTGTGCATCTTCTGCTACGGTCAAACAGGTTCCGGAAAGACTCACACCATGTCATCTCAAGACGGTATGATTCCTCGTGCGACACACATGATCTACGACACTGTCAACAAGCTCAAGGAGAAGTCGTGGACATACAAGATGGAGGGATCCTTCATCGAGGTGTACAACGAAGAGCTCAACGACTTGCTCACCGAGGGCAAGGGACGCAAGCTCGAGATCCGCCATGACGACGTGCGCAAGCAGACGACGGTCGTCAACTGCAAGTCGGTGTCGCTGGACTCGGCGGATACGGTTGAGATGATGCTCGACGAAGCGCAGAAGAACCGATCTGTGGCGGCAACCAAGGCTAACGAGCGGTCGTCTCGTTCGCACAGTGTCTTCATCCTCAAGCTGGTGGGTTTCAACTCGGCAACGGGAGAGCGTTGCGAGGGCACCCTCAACTTGGTGGACCTGGCTGGTTCGGAGCGTCTGAAGCACTCGCAGGTCGAAGGTGACAGGATGAAGGAGACACAGAACATCAACAAGTCCTTGTCATGCCTCGGTGATGTTATTGAAGCGCTCGGCAGGGGGGGCGGACACATTCCGTACCGCAACTCCAAGCTGACGCACTTGCTGCAGTACTCCCTCGGGGGCAACAGCAAGACGCTCATGTTTGTGATGGTTAGTCCCTTGGAGACTCACCTCAAGGAGACGTTGACGAGTTTGAGATTTGCTACGAAGGTAAGCGGGATGCTGAACCGTTTCCGGAAGAACACGAGACTAACCAGGCACAGGTTCATAATACCCACATTGGTACGGCGAAGGCGACGAAGAAGGTTTAAAAGGCCAGAGGGCTGGCTATGGAGGCGTTCTTGGATGAGTGACACAGTGACAGGGCGACAGGCGTTGGAGGAATTTTGCGCTGCAGATGGGGCATTGTCGAGTTTGAGTTTGTATATCCTAGAAATACGTACAAGTACGATTTCTACACACAGTCAATACAGCACGAAGGTTGTTCAGGCAGTCATTTGAAGTTGTGATTATGAGGCTGTGATTGAAGTGTTCTGGCCACGGCCAAGCATGGGTCTCCATTGTCTTGGGGGCCCCCTTCTGTCAGCGGGCGCTAAACTGCCCTAGACCTGCGTCATTCCGCGGCAGGCCCCGGGCCACACGGACGCTGCCCTAGCACACGGAAACAAGGCGCAGCCAGCACCTACCAGGCTGTTTCCAGGCGGGGACCTTCCAACAAACGCTGAAGACCTCGGTGCAAGGCGGTGGATGGCATCATCCCCCACCCTCACCACTCCACAACCACTCCTTTAAGCGTTTCGCCGGCCGAGCAATTGGATCAACAAAGGACTGGTACTGGTGGCAAGGGAGCTTGCATTCTATTCT
Source organism: Colletotrichum chrysophilum (assembly GCF_026319265.1). Taxonomy (NCBI): domain Eukaryota; kingdom Fungi; phylum Ascomycota; class Sordariomycetes; order Glomerellales; family Glomerellaceae; genus Colletotrichum; species Colletotrichum chrysophilum. The sequence goes on along the minus strand of NW_026517469.1, from coordinate 56,981 downwards.
TTGTATCCCGTTTTGTACGAAAACATCATCACATTCATTCTTGGACATTGCTGCAATCAATTGTAGCGGTAGACCCGACAACCAATCGAACAAACGAAAGGTCTGGGCAGACCATTGTCGACAGCTTCCTGACGACCAACCAACGGAACGACCTCACGAGGCTACACTCTGCACTCGAAGCAGACCCGAACGGGCCACCGACTTTGAAATAGGATATCTAAAGGTGGATCGGGCTGCTTGCCGAGGACACAGCTTCCAGGCCGCCATAATGATGCGCCAGCAAAAGAAGGGCCTGTCGAGCTCCATGTGGGCGTCCGAGGGAAAGTCCACGAGCCTTGGCCGTCCCTCGACCTCAAAGGCGAAGGCCCCGACGAGCTCGGCGGTCAACCCCGTAGTACCACGGCAGCCCTCTCCGACCATCCCCGCCGAGTCCTGCTCCGCGGTGAATAGCATTCCCACCCCGCCGATGAGCACCTCGGGGTTTGCGTCCACGACTACTGCGGCGACGACGAAGGCGAAGGCTACGACGGCGGCGTACAAGAGCAGTGACCCCGCGGCCGACGCTGCAAAGGCACACAGAGAGCTTAAGCGCTACGAGCAGATTGTGCGGCGGATGCAGTGGAAGAAGCCGTTCCTGAGCGAGGGCTACGACAAGGCGACGGTGAAGTTCGCGGACGAGAAGGGGCGGGCGGAGGCGGAGATGATGTTCAAGCTTGACTTTTACGAGTACTACATGCTGCTGGAGAGGGCGCTCGTGCACCTGATGGGGGTGTTTGAGATTGGCGTGTCGCCGGAGACGACCTCGACGTGGGGGTGCAGCAGCAGCAGCAAGAATGGTAGAGGGGCGGACTTCTCGACGAAGCACAGCTTCCATGAGAACGTGATCTTGTCGCTGCAGAAGGAGGAGAACCCGCTGCACGAGGTGCTCGGGACGGGAGACGTGCTGTTCCAGCTGTCGAGGGCGAAGACGTTGCGGAACTGGTGGAAGCACGCTGAGGACGAGAGCAAGCTGGGCGCGCGTAAGAGGCGGGCGGCGACGGCGCCGTTGGAGAGTTTTGATCTGACGCTTATTTTCAATGCGGTGTTTGAGGGGCTGGATAAGGGATATGTGATTGCGGACAGGTGGGTGGAGGTGCTGCAGAGCAGGATGAGCTGGGCGGATGAGGTTATGGATACCGAGTCGGATGGGGAGGATGCGTTTGACTGGATGGTTGACGCGATGGACTGGCAGGCCGTTTGAAGACGGGCGTGGTGGCGTATGAGCGAGGCGCCGATGGGGATGGATGGAGTGGAGGATGCATCGTTAGGCGATACCCTTATGGTTCATGCATATTCGAGCATGGCGTACGTTGGATAGGTTTATACACGCGGGTTTGTTAACTTTGTGCTTGGCGAACGTGGTTGTGGTGGTGGTGTTTTGATATGTGAGTATGTACATTGCAGCTTGCAGCCCCGCTGACGAAGTGGCTTGTGGGGGGTTGAGTGAGACATGCAAAGTGAACTGAACCAACTCCTTTGCCAAGCCCCTTTTTTTTTCTTGCTTGTGACTTGTTCTGCCGGCTCTGCATATATCAGATGGGGATCCGGTTTTCTTTTTATAATGACCGCGCCCCGAGGACACCGCGCGGAGACGCATGTGAGCGTTCTTGAAGTGGTCCAGAGGAAGTGTGGGAGTGGGGGAGAGGGATTGGGACTCCACTGGTGCATCGCGATTTGAACTGAAGGGAAACGAGGTCTTTTGCGTGTGGGATTTTTGGATATATGGATTTAGTCTACGAAGGCGTGTCTGAGAGAGAAGGTCAGTTGTGAGAGGTAGGTCGGCATCGGGCCCGTTTATCTGTCCGGGACAGGCAGATGTAAAACCCAGGCTAAGATTATGTTTCTAGTCTGTCTTGCGGAAAAGAAACGGCTTGGCTTGGATGGCGTTGGGCATGCGGGATGCGGGATGCGAGTGTTGCGAGGGGAACGACTTTTTTCGCATGTATGTCTCATGGCGCAACAGGGACTGAAAGCATAATGCGAAGCTTGCGAGAAGGTCATTATTTGTATTCAATTGCCAGTGGGACAATCAAATAGTCACGCTTTGCAAGAAACATTGGGCTTGGCGGCTATTGGGGATGCGGGATATGCGAACGTTGCGAGCTGAACGAGAAAGGGCACTTTCGTAACCCCACATAATCCAAGACAAACATGATTAACGGCGCCAGAGGGAAGCTTGTTGCCCACTCCCGCCGCTCACTGGGCGTTTGCTTTAGCTAGCGTGTTATACGTTGCAGTCGGTTGCTATATCCCGTTCAGACCGCAAGCACGAGGGTGTGGGTGTCTTGTCACTGTCAGATCTACGTGGTGACGGCTGCACGGCATCGCGAAGCTATCTGATAGGCAAACGGGGGGAGGTTCGGCTGGACGAAGATCGTAGAGGCAGACGACCGATGGAAAGGCAGAGCAAAGCAAGCATTGAAGCGGCTAAACCGTTTCGGTGGGCGGACACATCCTTGTTCATGTTCAGAGTTTCCACGCTCGGCTCCTCCATCTGCCGCGCACCGTCTGGTCGCTAGCGCACGGCAGATCCAGCGGTTTGGGTCCCCACCGGCGCCGACCACCATCCTCTGCCCCTTTCTCTTCGTTTTGGGTCTTTTGTGCCCTTGTTGAAATGGTTCTGTGCTGCTACCTAGTGAGAGGAGGGGAATATGGACATGCTGGTTGGTTCCTGCTTGAAATTGCCTGGGCCATGATTGGATTGCCGATACGTCTCGCTGCGGTGAGGAGACACTGCGTAGAGTAGCAGGGGGTTGCAGTGATGTCTTGAACCATGAAAGGGCACAAGTCGTATTCGGAATCGTCATCCATTCTGGCGGGGTCGTTCGTTTGGATTCGCCCCGGGGGAGGAGGTATCCTTGCAAGGCGTCCAGACGAAGTTTGGGGATTGGACTAGGGGACCCCGTCCTGGATGGCCCGTGAAGTGAGGGGGACGGACGGGCAAAAAGGCAGAGCTGTTGTTTCTGTATCTGTCAGTTCCCTTTCTTTCGTTCCCGTCGTCTACTAGCGCGGCGTTTGAAGTGGTTGACGGCGCTGGACTGTCTTCATTAGTCGGTTCGAGTGGCGGGCGCCGGCCTTGTATCATACTGACGCTATCCCACGTTGTGGACATACTTTACCAAGTGCTCTCCCAACTCGTCTTACACCTGCCTCCTACTCTTCTTTAACCCTCCCGAGCAGAGGAAAAGCTTCGGTCAGAGCGCGAATTGAACCTTCACAAGACGAACCTCCTCCTCCCCCCATTCTCCTCTTCGACACGAAAGACAGGCACAGACAGACCACGATGTCGGTCTCGACGCTCCTCTCGACGGCTCTGCACCCGCAGAACTGGCCGACGAGCATCTGGGTGCTCCTCCTCACGGGGGTCGCCTACGCGGTGGGCTTCCTCGCGTACCGGCCGTCGTTCCCGCGCAACGCGCCGAAGCTGTTCAAGGGGTACCCCGTGCTGGGGGCGCCGCGGTTCTTCACGGACCGGGGGAACTTCCTGACGGAGGGCCGGCGGTTTGGGCGGTCGGGGAACTGGAGCTTTTATTTTGGCAAGATGAGGATTGTAGGGTTGTCGGGGGAGCCGGGGCGGAATCTGTTTTTTGAGAGTCGGGAGTTGGATTTTACAAAGGGGTGAGTGTCTCTTTTCTGATTACATTGTTTGGTCAAGGAGGAAAGAAAGTTGATGGGACTGACGGTTGGGATGTTAGGTATGGCGCCCTCTTCAACGCGACGCCCAAGATCGAAGTATCCCCCGACCAATCCGTCGAGGAGGACTTCGCAGCCAAGTTCAACCGCCTCATCGTCCGGCTCCTACGCAAAGAACAGCTCTGCAAACGTCTACACCTCCTCGTCCGCGACACGCACGACACGACCAAACGCCTCGCCGCCCGGCCCTCCAAGATCAGCGACCCGTTCGAGGACATGTACCGGCTCGTGTTCCAGCTGACGATGCGCATGGTGGGCTGCGACGAGATCGCCGAGGACGACGCGCTGCTCGTCAAGACGCTGCGCATCTTCGAGGGCATCGACGCGGCCAGCACCGCCACGAAGGTCATGTTCCCGTGGATGCCGACCATCGGGCACTTCCGGCGCGTGTACTCGGGCGCGCAGATGTACATGATCCTGGAGCGGGTGATCAAGGAGCGCAAGGCGAGGGGTGTGGACGGGAGCGATGCGCTGCAGTACCTGACGGACGAGGGGTACACGACGGTCGAGATGGTGGCGTTTATTGTTGGCGCGCTGTTTGCGGGTTTGATTAATAGCGGGATCAACGCGGCGTATTTGCTGTGCTTTTTGGGCGCGAACGAGGAGTGGTATGGGCGTGTGCAGGCGGAGGTGGACTCTGTGATTGCGAAGCACCGGCGCAGCGAGGAGGAGACGCCCGAGGAGGTGTTTGCGAGGTTTGAGGTGGAGGACTGGGAGGCGGAGTTCCCGATGGTGGATCTGGGGCTGAAGGAGACGATTCGGCACACGATCACGGGGTGCGGGTTCCGGTATAACGGGACCGGGAAGGATATCCCGATCGGGGACTCGGGGGAGGTGGTCCCGGCGGACGCGTTTGCGGTGTATCACTTTGATGATACGCATATGAGTGAGAGGTTCTTCCCGGAGCCGTTGAGGTGGGACCCCGGGAGGTTTTTGCCGCCGCGGGAGGAGGATAAGAGGGATCCGAGGGCGTTCAACGGGTGGGGGAGCGGGCGGCATCCGTGTTTGGGGATGAGGGTGAGTTTTTTCTTTTCCTTCTTTTTGTTTTTGCTTTTTTGGGGATGTCTTGGCTTGTTGGAGATGAGGCTTGCTAACGAGATGCGCTGCGACAGTTTGCCAAACTGGAGACGTTCGTGGCGACGGCGATCTTCGTGGCCAAGTTTGACTACCACCTGTGCGATGCGGACGGCAAGAGAATGGACAAGGTGCCGGAGGACTCGGTGGACCGCAACACGCACTCTGCGTCGAAGCCGAGGAACAACCTGTACTTGAAGTATACCGAGAGGACGCGGTGGGCGAGGGCGTGATGGTGTTTGGGGTGAGATAGGGAGATTGGATAGGAAGAGAACATGTCTCGTTTTGAAGACGTCTGTGAGCGTGTCATGACATTGCATGTGTTTCTTACCGTGAGAGGCGGCTTGATGTAAAGTGCCAGTATATTTATTTCAGCATCATGAATGATGACGATGCTTTGTGTGAATGTTTTCTTTTCGTTTCCCGGTCACTCGTTCGGCGAAGATGTGACCAGCATATGAATGCCCGAAATAAGTTGTAGATGCCACCACCGAAAGTCTAGACCACCGAACGCCGAAGCGGACGGGAGGACGCCCCGCCACCCTGACCCGAACACTGTGATTGGCTGGGCGCATTGGGCGGTCGCTTCGCACCGGCACGTCACTGCGCAATCTCATTCATCTCAACTCAGTTCCGCCTGCTCACATCTGGACTTCCATCCTCCATCTCCGGCGTTCGCCCCCAACTTCACTCCTACTCTTGCGTTCATTTCCTCTCATTTGCCTTACTGCGGAAGGCGCGAAGACCTGCGGAAAACGTTGGATCACAGCGAGGAACCCGGCATCGGCGTCTTCATTGTCATCTCGATCGGATTCGGACCTCAAGTCCATCTCAGTGAGCAACGTCCGGCCCGCAACTCCGACGAAGGGAGCTGGTGGAGGCATCATCATCCGGACATCTCCTCTTCGCCACATTCACCAAGCAAACCCCCCTTCACACCACCCACGATGGTCGTCGTAACGTACCCCAAAGAATGCGAAGTCGTCCAGCCCGCCCCGCCGCGCGGCCGGGCCGCGACACCGCTCTTCCTCCTCCACGACGGCGGCGGCACCACCTTCGCCTACCACTGCCTCTCCCCGCTCGACCGCGCCGTCTTCGGCATCGCGAACCCGCGCTTCACCTCCGGCACGGAGTGGCCCGGCGGCGTGCCCGAGATGGCGCGCGCGTACCTGCGCATGATCCGCAACACCGTCGCGGGGGCGGAGTACCCGCCCATGGCGCCGTGCACGCTGACGAAAGACGGGCGGCGGCGGTGGAAGATCCTGCTGGGCGGGTGGAGCCTGGGCGGGCTTTTGTCGTTGGAGATTGCGCGGTTGCTGGTCACGGGGAAGAACGAGGGCGGCGTGGACGAGGGCGCGGGAGACGGCGGGGACGAGGTCGAGATTGTGGGGCTGGTGATGATTGACAGCGTGTACCCCGTCTGGCCGGTGGGGTCGGAGGTGAAGATTGGGACGTGGATCGAGACGGAGGTGCCGGAGCACAAGAACCTGAAGCTGGCGCGGCAGTCGATGAAGCTGGCGGGCGGGATGGTGAAGGTGTGGAAGATGCCGCGGTGCGGGGCGGCGTTCCGCAACGGGGTGGACTACGAGGTGAGCGAGGAAGGGAAGGATGTGGAGAAGTCGTTTTACGGGAGCAGGGCGGAGAAGGAGACGGACGAGGTCGTGTGGGATCGGCCGCCGAGGGGCGTGCTTGTGCGGGCGTCGGATTGTGTGCCGATGACTGGAGAGGGGATCAGTCCTGTGGATATGTATCGCGGGGATGCGAAGCTGGGGTGGGATGGGTATTGTCCTGGGTATGTTGAGAAGACGTTTGTGACGAAGGGGAACCATTTTGATATGTTTGCGTGGGGGTATGTTGATGAGATTACGGAGAGGGTGGCGGAGGCTTGTCGGTACTTGGAGGGATGATTGTGAGGCTGGAGGTGGTTGGAAGGTTGGGTTTATAATGACTTTGAGGTCGTAATACAGGCGCAGGGTTGGGTAATTTTGGATAGACTGCATACGGTGTCGGGCACACGGGACCATAGACGACATCATACTGGAAGCTCACGTAGAGAATGCATCTTGCTTACGCTTAAGACCTTATCCTTTACGCAGCCTGTGGGTGCGATAGTCCTCACGAGTGACTGCCGAATGAAATCAGAAGCTGGCAGGGGCTTTGAAACAAATAAAAAGATTGCGTCCGCCGGGGTTCGAACCCAGGTCCCTGGCTTTCATTCTCTGAGAGAGTGGGAGGCCAGAATGCTAAACCACTGCACCACGAACGCGCTTTGATTTGAAGATGCTGAGAACGACGGCAGGAACGATCATAGGGCGGCGGACGCGGGAATGCAGTCGTTCTTGCTGAAAGGGGCAGTCGCCAGCCTAACTCGGTGCTCCTGCCTGTTTGCTTCACAGAGGCGAATCGGGCAAGCGCCGGAGTGTCGACCCACTCACCCGGAGGACCAGTGCCGTCCTCTGGCCCGGGCTTCTCACCGCTCCGGCTCGGCGACGGGAGGATGCAGAATGATCGTTTGCTTGAATTTAGGACCTAGCTTCAACGTCTCGAAGCAAATAAGCCACACAGCTGCCCACTCGTCCCCTTAGTTTGCCCCCTCCACCCCCGTCGCCACCACAACCCTCTCCTTCTCAACAACAACCGCTCCCGGAACAGCGCCCTGCTCACCCACGATCCTCGCCGGCGCCTCCCCTCTTGCCCACGCTTCCAGCGGCGTCGTCAACACCTTCCGCAGCGCCGCGAACCCGTACCCGACAACATACATCATCAACAGACTGAACATCGCCCACGTCACCGAGACAACCTGGAAGATGAGCCAGGGACTGTCCTCGAGCGAGTCGCCGAACGTGAAGCCGATCTTCTCCTCGAACTCGACGAGCGCGGTGGTGAAGTTCTGCCGCGACTCGTCGTCGTGGAAGAAGCCCTTGCCGCCTGCGGCCGTGTCCTCCTTGTCGTCGGCGTCGAGGGTCGAGGCGAAGAGGAAGAGCCCGCCGAAGACGACGAGCAGGCAGAGCATGAAGAGGATGCGCGCGAGGTGGAGGATCCAGGTTATGGAGAAGAGGAGGAGGACGAGGGCGCCGTGGGGGGAGCCGTTGTCTGCTGTTGCGAGCCAGGTGGCGAGGTTGCCTTGGGACGATCGCGGTGTGTTTGGGGTTGGTGCGCGAGTTGGGGTGGAGGCGGCGACGATGAGCTTGGCGATGAGGAAGGTGAGGAGGGAGGGGAGGGCGATGAGCTGGAGGAGGCCTGGGTCCTGGCCGAGAGCGGTCATGGCGACGCAGACGAGGATCATGAGGGACCATGACCCGAGAAAGGAGACGGCGAGGCCGGTGTAGAGCCACGAGGTGGCTTGGCGGAAGATGTTGGCCATGGGATGGGTGGTAGACGGCCAGGTCCCGATGAGCTTAGATTCATGACACGAGCTTGGGGATTGAGACGTTTAGGAAGCTGACGACCTGGATATATTGTCAGTCGCCGGATGGTAATGATACACAAAAGAGGGACTTACCATATGACAGAACTATTTCGGCCAATTTGTTCGAGTTCTTGGCCTGTGATTGACGGCCATCGTGGGATGAGATGGGAGGAAGGTGAAGATGAAGATGAAAAAGGGGGTCCACTGTCGTCTGCCTGGATCCTTCTGCTAACCGAAAAAAGACTAGCGTGCGTCCGAAGTTCTGCTCCGATGACTTCCCCAAGTACGGATATCCGACACTTACAAATCCAGCAAAGACTAAAATTCATCCGAATCCAAAATCTATTCATGGATCAAAAAGGGGAGTAATTGAAAAGAAAGAAACTGCAGATGATATCTTCCTGGTTTGACCGAATGGTGGCCATAACTAGCTGTCTTCTCTGTCGCCTTTCTTGATAAGCTTGTCAGTTCCACCGTCTACCGATCACTCTCATTAGCTGCGAAACGCCCATACGGAAAATACTCGTACATAATGATAATACCTCTAAACCGACTCGCCACAGCCTGGGCTTAACTCATATGAATTCAAATTCAGTCAAATCGCTCTCATCTTCCGGCCAATATTCTCCTTCCATCACACCGTCAATAATACTGGGTCCCACCAGAACGAAACTCGATCCCTGGGGACGAACAACGAATGGCAACGTGAGCCCAGCGAAGACGCATATCAAGTCACCCGGCTCGAGGCCGCAGGGACCGATCCCACAAGTGCCATTCGTCGTGAAAAATACCCTTCCCGTCCTGAAATAGTCCGCAAAGTCTTCATCCTGAGAGGCCTTCCAGTATTTGATCTTCACTGCACGAGGTTTTCTTATGAGCCTCAATGCCCTCGATTCGAAGCTTATAAGCGATATCAAACTCGTGAAACTTTGCATCCTCCTAGTCTGGTCTGGAGATGTGACCGGTTTATTTCTCGAATCTTTGGCATTTGGGGCACTCAGCTCGGATATCCAGACAGAGATTGCACCCAGAACTGCATTTGCAACAGCTGGGCTGCAAGTCCTCCTGTCTTTTGCTTCTGGCTCGGACGGATGGTAAAGCCTGGGCCCAATGTGTGCGTTGTCTACTTCCCCAATGATTCGCCCTTCCATGTAAAGCTTTCTGTTGTCTTCCGAGAACCTGCACCAATAGTGGCTGGTGCCGGATGGCTTGAACATGAATGCTAGCGATCTGTAGTTCCAAAATAGCTCCGGGATGTCGTTGCCGGCCCAGTCGACCGCCCAAGATGGTAAGTCTTTCAATGCTGTCCAGCGACTTGCCTCATACACAATGTTCGATGACTCGTGCCCCTGAAGCATGTACTTAGTCGCTTCCGTAAATATGGACGCAGTGGAACGATTGTAGTCAACTTCTACATTGCCGAATGTATGAGGGTAAAGAAATCGCAATGCAAACACCTTGTCCCTTGGGTCAGAGGCTTTCATTGATATGAAATCCGCTGCCCTATATAGTTGAAGATCTCTGAAGACTTTCACGGCACGTGGATTGTTAGCTCTGTGGAAGACGTCCTGATGGAACACCATCTCACTACGGGTGTTGCCGTGTACGTTGCCAAACATATCGAGTGCCTTGTACACCAAGTTCAGCCCTATGACCTGAGAATCTTGGCACAAGACTTTGACATTGACATGTGCAACCTCTTGCAGAGTCCAAGCTCGAGTCCAGTATGGCGCATTGCACCAATGCTGAAGACTTTTCTTGTCACGGCAGGCTATCTCGCGTTAGCTGAGACTCGTTATCGTCTTCGCGGTTTAGATGGGTATTGGGATGGTAGTACCTTTGACAAAAATTCGACTTGCCATGTCTGAGACCCAAAACTTGAGGTCCTTTTCTAATTTCGTTTCGAATCCGGAAGTTGGGGGTTTTCTCAGGTCTTCGATCCAATCCAATCTTCGGTGCGACAAAAATGATATTGTCTTGATGTCCTTTGGTGCCCATTGCTCTCCCAGCCAAACGATCACGAACTTCGCCTGGCGATATATATCTGCCATCATGCTCACTTGCACGTTCTTCTCTTCAGTTTCGGCCTGGTTGATGCATACGGCGTCCACCCAAACCCCAGTTCCTGCTCTCTGAACTAATTTCCGCAACTTTCTTAAAGCAGCAGCGCAATTTGGAGTGATGAGAATGGCTGAAGTTGAAGATCCGAAAGCACCTGATGCCGCGTCTTCGTGAACAAACATGGGTTGGCTTGGTGTTTCCCCGCCCCAGGTATATGACAGGGCGTAGTAATCCTCCGGCTGATCCAGACTGGTCTCAACAAGGCTGCAGGATAACGGCGCCTCTTCCTCGTGACTTAGGTGGAGTATAATTAGACGGATAGCCCGCTGATGTGAGAGTGGCTGATAACAGTACGCAGTCATGTTGAGTGATGGCTTAAATGCTACCGACGGACATAGAAGAGGTGATGTGAAAGTAGTCAGTTTTTTTAGTGAAGAGCCGCCGTGAGGAAAAGAGAAAATGAATCAGGCTGGGCTGAATGAACCGGGAACCAGGACATCATGTTGGGTAAGCAAGCCGCCCTTCATGCAGGCTGGACCAAGTATAGTAGGCTCACGAGGCAGGCTCTGTGTCAGCGCTTATGATTCCCTGGCTTGGGCCGAGGAGCAAATGTGAAATGCCCAAAAAGTTTCCAAAGTCTCTGAGTATTTGCACGACAGAAAACAAGCAAAAAAACAAAAGATTTTGCGCCGAGGGGGAATCGAACCCCCGGCTCCCCGACGCTGCTGGATGGCAACGGAGAATTTTACCACTAAACCATCGGCGCTGATGATGTTATTGTCTCTGTTGGAGACTCGGAATGGAGGTGAGAGGTCCGCAATTGGAATATGTTGCGTTGTGGGTGATCGCGGATCCACTGCAATGGGCATGAGGGTTTGAGATGACCCCACTCAAGATCGAACCAGAAGGTCGACAAGGATAGCGAGAACAACAGAGATAATACGAATGAAGATGGGAATAGAAGGTGTAGTACGGAAAATATAGGTTATGAAATAAGGCAACTGAGCGTTGTGTCCTTGAGCTATAAGTCTGGGTGATAATATCAGAACAATGTTGAACATGAGATGATCATAAGCTCGTTTCCCAGCCTCTGAGATCCTTGCAGCATCATTCACGGCCCGCCTAAGCAAGACACCAGAAGACGAAATCCCACTTTGTAGAAATCAACGATCAGTTGATGCCAACACCTAATTGGACCACGAGCTTTTCAAGAATCATCCATTTATCCTCGTCTTTCGCCTTTTCCATGTCATCTGCTTTGGGCTTGAATATTGCCCAGACTGGCAGATATTTGGCGTCCGTCCACTGACTGCTCTTGATATTGTCAAGCGCCTGCTTCATGTTCTTTTGGAGTCGCAACGCATCAGCCAATCCCACGCACGTACTGGCCATCCGAGAGTTTTCCTGCCCCTTCTTTTCAGCAAGACGATGCTCTGTTATCCTGGCGCAGTATATCAGCAGAGATGCCAGCCCCGCAGCGAGAGCCGTGCCGACTGATGATCCATCGTGATACTTGACTGGCTCCGATGATCTTGGATTCTTGGCCTCGGCAACTTGATTGCCGGGAAAAAAGTAGTCAATCCTTTTGACATCCTCGGTATGACCGTCACGCTGGCCTAGGTATGTCGCAGCACCAATTCGGAAGATGTAACCAGGCTGCTTCTGATATGGGAGCGTATCCATGGCTCCTGCTTGGATGTCGTCGCTCGCTGAGCAAAACATCAAAATTCCAGCCTTTGCCGCGTCATCAATAGCATCTCCGAGGGCTTGGATGTCACGTTGCTCCATGGATGGCTTGTCGCTAAAACTACCGTTCCTGGAGTCACTGCCCATGGGGGATGTATGGCCTCCCGTCATCGCGTTCTTGATGGTCCACGACATTGAGATGATGTCCACCTTTTTGTCAATGGCGTATCGAATGGCTTTCGCAGCACTGCCGGCGAAAATGTTCCGTCCTCCGTTTCGTGACGGACCGTCTTGCACCCTGACGACATGCAACTCGACCCAGGGGTTGACTCTCACTATCATGTTCGCCAGGATAGTGCCATGGCCGGTGCTGGAGCAATGCCAGGGTCCGCCAGGGAAGTAACTCACTCCACTACTTGTGACGCTGCCGTTGTAGTCGTCGAGGTTGCCAAGATTGATCCCATCGTCAATGAGCGCGAGCTAGGACAACTTGTCAACCACTGAAGCTAGAGCACTTTGCAGAAGAAAGGTTACCTTCACTCTTGGAGCTTTGCTGCCCTTCAGATCTGGGAGTGAGCTCAGAGCTCTTCGGAATACGTCCATCGTGTCGACCCAGACGTGCTGCTTTTCAGCTGCCTCATCGCTAACGGGACCTGATGCATCTTCAACAGTGTCCATGTTCGCCATCAGTCCCTCCATCCGAATGACGGTTTCCATCGCAACACCGCCGCCTGTCTTCCTCTGGACCTCTTGTTTGAATCGATTCAGCATGGCAAGCATTCTGTCTCGAGTTTCGAGCCCCTGGTAAGTTGCTCGTTAGAAAGGCAGAATGGTACAAGCCTTGAGAATGAGACTCACTGGTGCTGCGTGAACAGTAACTCTCTTGAGCCTCCGCTCCGTTGTCACATATAGCCGGGGAATACCTTCGTCGCAGTCCCATGCTCTGAGAACAGCCTGATTTCCACTCCAGTAGAGATGCACATTCTCGACGGTAGGCGCAGCAAAGGCAATGACTTCAGTGCTCAAGTCAGGCTTCCGCCAATCCCTTCATGTATTGTTAGAGTTACAATACTCCTGACATGACAAATGGTCATGAATGACACCTACCATGTCTCAACAGCTATGGGTTCTCGTCCTGCCGTTACACCATCTTTGAGAAAGGACTCTCGACCTTGTAACGCAATCTCTATGGAGGCATCCGTATGAGAGGGCGGGTGTCTATCTTCGACGTATAGGCGCAAGATCTTCTTGACCTTCAGCTCATGCAACTTGTCGAAAACTTTGACGAGCTCAATACGACCGGGTGACGGATTTTCAGTCAGGGAACGTCTTTGAGCTGCGCTCGCGTTTTGGCCTGATGGCGTATTAATCGAGCTGTGACTGACCGTTGGGAGATGAACGTAGGCGAGAGTATCGTTGAAGCCACCGGCGGACATGCGGCTTAACAGGTGAACTATGCTCTTCGCATCCTTTTGTCCCTTTGCATCAAAGCATAGGTTCTTGTCGAGGTCTTAAACGAGCTCAAAGTCAGCAACCTGCCCAATGGAACTCTGAGAAGTTTACCAACCTGAAATGTTGCCTCTAAATATCAGATCTCGGGCTTCCATATCTGACCGCGTTCGGATGTAATGTGTGGTAATGAATTCGTTCAGCGCGCTCCAGCCCCTGAGTTTGGCCTCGAAAGTGGACATGTTGACCGTATTCTCAGTCCCTACGTCCCTCGGTCTTTTCATATTCGCGCGAGATCGACCGTCCGTTGGAGTCGAGGACTGAAGACCAATTGGGGTTTGGGGGCGGTCTGACGCATGCCCAGCTGTATTGGATCTGCTGATGCTGGGCTGTATTGAAGCTGTTCCGGCCTTTGGGCCCTTCATCATTGGTTCCTTGACGATACCATCGGATGTTGCAGTAGTTCTTCCCAAAGGAAGTGATGGCACTTTCACAATGCCTACCATTCCTGGATCCCTGCTGGTCGGATTGACATACATATCCGCCGGGGGAGGTCCCATGGGTTGCTTAGGGCGACTGTCGAGAGCTGTTGTTTCTGGTCCCGGCGGTGTCGCCGCTTTCTCGAAATTCATTAACCCCTTTGACCGAAGAGCAGTGATTTGCGCTTCCTTTTTCGCCATTTTCCTCGCGGAGTAGTCTCTTTGGAACTTTTGATGGATCTTTCGGCCAAACATAACGGGAGACTCGCCTCTTTCGTTGAACAGCGGGCGCTGTTCCTTCTTGATGACAGCATCTCCGGCCTCAAACATTGCCTTCACCGCTTTGAAGTATTCATCGGATCGGTCCAAACACATCCGGCAGTCCATTGCGTAATGAACAGGCGTATTTCCGATATTATCTGCTGTAGCAATAGTCTGTGGTTTAGCTTTTGAAGACAAGCGTGGGACAAGAAGGGCCTTCTTGTCGCGGATGGCCTTCGTTGAATCCCACGTGAAGAGATGGTGCAGCAGATTCTTGCCCTCTCCGTCTTGAACATGTAGCAGATCTGAGAAATTGTCTCCCAGACATCGCTCAACACAGTCGATGAAGTCGTCGTTGTTGTAGTTGATGGCCACCAGAAGAAAAAGGTCTTCTTTCCCTCGGTGCTGAGGCCCCAGCTCATCGCATGTCCCACCTCGGCATTCTAAAAGGTAGCCAACAAGATTGGTCTGAAGGTTCTTAGGAGCCCTGGAGAAGTCTCTCTTGCTTTTAGCGAAAATATGCAGTGCTGTGGGTGCAACACGATCTCGGTAATCCCTCCTCGACGCAATGGTCTTCTTCTTGTAGTCCTCGAGAAGCGGCGTCTCCTCGTCGCATTCTGTACTGTCCCATCGTCTTTTTTTGTCGATCAAAAGATCTAATACATCTAGGCACTGCAGATCCAACTCCAAGCTCTTCCATTCTTTTTCCACATCGCTCTCTTGATATGTTGCTTTGGAATTGTCAACTGTATGACTTTGGACCTGGAGGACATCCAACTCGTCGAATTCGTCGTCCGTAAAATCGAATTCCATATCTATGTGGCTCTTTCACGTTACAACATGTACAGATGAAGGTTCAAAGGAGAACTCACTTGGTCGGCTAGAATAGACTACAAGTGATGCACTGAACTTGCGACTGGGGTAGAAAATGTCTGGCGCCAAAATCCGAAATCAGCAGAGTGCTGCACATAGCTCGCGGGGCTCATTGAGAGATGTCAAGCTCACATACTACGTAACCCCGCTTGCTGGATTCAAAGTTCTCACCAGTTTCTGTCTGCATGAAAATGCAAGCATTTGCTAATTTTCTCTAGGACGATACGCATGTATCGTGCTGGGGCCCTGGTGCGGAAAGATCGACCGAGATAGGGCATGCATTCACGGCCGAGAACGACACGACTTGCAGGGCCATCTCCATAACTCTTGCTGAACAGCCTATCAAATATGACATGAGGAATTTGAGTTTCGGTTTGATTGCCATTTGTATCTGACCAACGCACCAACAGGGCCTATGCAGTGGCCGTCACTCGTTCGGCCGTACCAACCAACTACCAAGTGACAAATGACACCAACATGTCTGAATTTGGAACTCGCTTCTATTCTTATCATGACTCAGCCACTGCAATTTCGACAACTGTCGTCACCTTCTCAGCTCTCCCCTCGCGCAGCGACTGGGCCCTTGACGCCTTGACTGCTTCCTCAAATGTGTTGTGAAATGTACAGTCCCACAAACTGGATAAGTCCACTTGACCCAGGTTCCAACGCTTCTGTACAAGGTCGTTTGCTAGCGCGTTAAGAGGCTCGCTGGCTGGTGCGAGTATGATTGGGTCATCGCTTCTTCTGAAAGCCATGAGGGAGCCTAATCTGGTCTTCAGGTCAGGTGTCACCTGGACATCAGGCAACAATTCGAAGTCTTCCTCTGTATCCCTAGTCAGAAGAACACACGCTCGAAAAAGCGTCATAATCCCGTTCTGCTGAGACTCGTTCTCTTGCAGAGACCATTGCGCGAGGGGATAGTTGCTCCACTCGTCGCAGGGGTTGTTTCCCACAACCTTGGCCGCATGCGTGGTCACCTTCTCGACGGACCTCTCGGCACGCAGGTTGGTGTTGACATTCACAACAGCGCCTCCCGAAACCCCGCCCTCCCCTCCCACTGTCTTGGTCACCGTTTCTGTGGTCTGCATCATGACGTGTTTTCCAAAAGGCGCCACTTTGGTGACTGTCGGGCCTATGCTGGCGCTGCCTTTCTTTGCCCGGAACTCGAACGATATGTTGGCCTCCTTGATACGGGTCGATCGGTGCGAGAAGAACGAAAAGTCGTACACCAGCAGTGTTGCTGGTGTGTGGGAGTCTTGGTCTAAAGTGCCGTGAATGATAGCTTTGGCGATGGCACCAACGTTGAAAGCTGGCTTTCTCCTGGAACCCAAGTGGAATTGAGTTGCTACAGTTCGCTGGGTTTCGCCATGTCTGTTTCGAACATGGAAGCCTGCGTTCGATGAGATCAAAGGACGCTTCTGTGCGGGTCAAGGACTCTATTTACCTCCTGACTGACCTTGCGGTCTCATATCCATTGTAAAGGAGGTGGCATCTTCAGAAATCGACTCATAGCCCACGATCTCGTCCGATTCCGAGTCAGTACTAATACAGAGCTCAGAATCGTCAAGTTCGTTCATATTTGAGTTACTTGAGTTGACGATATCGTTGGTGTCGCAAGGTAACGAGACTGCAAGGTGAAGACAAATTTCCTACAGCTGTCTCAAATATTACCGCAATGTACAGCTGATTTAACCTAATGAGTGCAAATAATGACGAGATCATCTACTCCGCATTTGGCGACGGGGCAAATTCCCAGCGAAATTTTCTATTTTCGTCGTCTCTGGAACCCGTTGGCGCTAGTGTTGGTCCTTCATGCATGGTGTGATGTTGTGACTTGGAGTGGCCTGCATGCTTTTAACAGCGTGAGTACAGCCCTCCTACAGGGGCTTTGCCTCGCTGCCTGTTGGCAGAAAGACACATCATCTGCTGCAAAGGTCTTTTGACTGATCGCGGGACTAGCAGTAATTTTGGGGCTTTCTGCTTTGATCTCAAGGGCGCAGTGTTTGCGAACTCCCGCTGTCACACTTCCGTCTGTAGTCGGTTGAACGCCATCTGCCTTTGAAGACTCAGGTATGTGATAGCAAGATTTTATTCGTTTCCCAAGCTTACTGCTGTTTTCACACATTGAACGCTTATACGCTTTTGATCAGCTCCTATCTAGCATGACTGGGCAGGTCCTAGCGCATGTGTTTGAAAGAATCACCTGGGATCAGCCGTCAGAAGACAGTGCCGCCATGACTGTTGAAGATGTACCACCCTCAGCACGGCATACTTCAGAAACGGAATCAAAAACCCATCCCGAAAAAGAGAATGACGCCGTTGGGGATGATGTCGCATTGTCATATATGCGGTTGAAGAACAGCCACTCACCCAGGGAGAGTGAGGATGGCTCCAACATCATCAAGTACGCCGCGCCGGAGCACATGAAATGTGAGGTGGCCAGAACTGACGCATTGTTTCTTCACAGTATCGTACATGTCGCATGCTTCCGGCCTGAGGTTCAGATGTTCGGCCGTGAGCACCTGCTCTCTGACAAGCTCAATGAGATTGAGACCAGAGAACTCGTGTTTCAAGTGGAGATCAATGACCTTCTTGTCGGGGAGATGGTGCAGGAATGCGTAGAGGATCAAGCCAAGTGCCTCCTCCGCGGGCTCTTGGCAACAAGGGCTGGCACCTCAGTAAGTCAAGTCCATCACCTAAGCGTCGCGCTTAATACTAAACAGCTCTTCATTAAGAACAAAAGCCCAACGATAATCTTTGTAGCGTATGATCTAGGATCTGTCGTTGTTAAGATGGTAAGTTAGGCCTGCATTATAAACCCAACTTTCAGTGCTAGTTACTCACACTAGGCAATTTACTGGAATGACAGGCTCTCTACTTGGCAGCCAGCTTTCCAAGCATGTATCCGGATATTTTCTTTGATACCAGAAGAATAGTAAGGATAGAGTCTAGGATGATTTGATTCCATGTGAAGGCTAACGAAGTTAAGGTATTTTCAGGATGTCCACAACGTGGGGTGAATGAAAGCGAGTTGGCTGTCAAGCTCGGCAATTTTCTGGTCGATCAAAGCAACGAAAAGGCCATGTTCAGCATCATTTCCACGTCTATACGCAGTCTTGCAGCTTGAATTTTTAGAACAAATCAGCTGTTCTTGATGTCCAAAATCAGTCTTCGCTGCCTCATTATCAGCCTACATGCCCCCAGCGAGAAGCAGGAGACATTGCATCATGTGAGACAGGAGGTTCTAGACCGAATCTCAACAGCCAGCGATTCTGACAAGTGAAGTAGACTCTGGATGAATTCACTGCGACTATGGGACTGCCATCTGAAGTTATCATCCAAGAAACAGTTAGAGTGCTATCAAAGAAAGAACTACCCATGGAGTGGAGGTTCTGCAACCTATCTAAAACGATTTCCAAGCATTTTTTGGGTAAGTCTGTTCACTACAGTGAGAAGAATTTTGCAAAGTATCAATGAACTAACTCATGCCAGTCTCTTCGTTGCTTGCCCCATGGGTCGCCACAGAGAAATTTCTCCTTTCCATTTCTGCCCATTCGCGCCAGCTGCGGCCCAGGAGCCAGGATGAAGACACTCATGGGCTAGGACCGAAAATTGAGTCAAGCCCTTCTTACCGAGAATGGACAAGCTCTATTGGGAACAAGATTATCTACGTCCACGGTGACTCAACTACAACGACTCACGACGTGGCCGACTATATCTTTGCTTCACATGTAAAGACTCTGAGAGAAAGCGAGACCTTTTCTACGAATCGGGCCTACATGTATACATTTGACTCACGAGATCCTCTTCATGATTCAATTCCAAGCCTGGTTGCTGGCATGCTTCTTCAATCTGTCGTCAGCCGAGGGTGTCGAAGGGACGAGTGTCAACAGCTGCAAGAACCATTCCTTATGCGTGAGCAACCCCATTCAAAGTACTTCATATGAAATATTGAGAGTGCTAACTAATTGATGCAACAGAGGCTGGTTGGGGAGACACCTCATGTCAAGTGGCTTTGGAGACACTTAAGATGACGTGCCTCGGTCAAGGACTAGTCTTACTTCTTCATGACTTTGATGAGTGCAACTCGGATAGTAGAAGGCGATTCCTAGAATACTATGGAGACATAGCGGACAAGACTGAGCATGAATTCAAGCTGATAATCACTTCGAGAAAGCCTGATATTCTGTTGTCAGAGCTTGCAGCATGGCCTAAGCTGAATGTGGACGAGCTCCCTTCGAAAGCCACCACCCCAATCATCAGAGTCACCCAAAAATCCGATTCGTCGATTACAGTTTCAAACATGGAAGATGCGGTATGGAAGCATCTTCATGGTCTTCGTACTCACCATGAAGACTCGACGCTTCAGACAATCCTTCGAATCGTCCAAAACTACACGGGCTGGCCCGAACTCCGATCAAGAGCATCTCTGACGGTAGCCTCTCGACTTTTACAATCTGTCTCTCCTACCGACACTGTCAGAACCTTTCTGCACAGATTACTGAAATCTAGTGATCACTTAGAGGATGTTAAGTGGGCCTTGAGCTGGTTACTTTGTAGTTATCGACCGCTGAACGGACAAGAGTTTGCCTTTGTCTGCAACAGGAGACGCCCTTACGAGCCGCGCGATGAGGAGGATGCTGGTTCACTCTGGGTTTCAGTTGATCTGGCATCAAGTCTGCCGACATGGCTGATCTCTGTGCTTCGTATTCTCGTTGACACAGAGAAGGAGCCGGTTGAGATCCGTGGTGATGTCAGGAACCTTTTGGAGCACGACCCCGGAGCCGAAGAATGCATATGGGACGAGGTCAAATCGACGGCACATTATACTCTGTTCGAGTTCTGTGCCAACTATCTCACAGCAAAGCACACTGTTGAGAAGTTGGAAGTCGTGCTCAAGAACTATAACACACTGTGGCAAACCAATCAGCAGGGAAAGAAACCCACTGCGCCCTTGGACTGCGACAACAACGACATCGTCTACTATGCCATACAGGCACTGCCTTATCATATGTCCAAGCTGAGAGACTCTGCCTCGGCATTGAAAAGATTTTGCGCTCACGGGGGAGGGAGAGCTTCGACCGTATGGGCAAAGTTGTACTGGGCAATGAGCAGCTTGCGAACCAGCAACCCACCAGCATCGGCACAAGGGGTTTTGGGTGGCCTTGGATTGACTCCTTTTGCGGAGGTGAGAGAAGAAGCAATTGAAGTGAGGGCAGAATACGCTCTCATGAAAATCCTCCAAGGCAGAGGGGGCGAGATATGGTTGCTCCTTGATGAAGGGCAGTTCTCGCTCTTTGCCTTGGAAGATATTCTCGCCACTTCCATTCAAGCTGGTGAGGAAGAAACAGCCCGAAAAGCAGCAAAAGGCATAACATCAGACCCCAATTGGAGGACTAAAGCCTTCTCGTCGATGGAAAAGGCAATCTGGGCAGCAACGTGGCTAGGAATGTCAGCCCTCGTGGATGATCTATTGCACGCTGGAATTAGCCCGAACTTGACTTCGATGCCCCATGAGGCTGCATACAGCACTTTGCGGCATCCAAGTCTCATCTATATGGCCACGAGTCGTGGTCACATAGATGTTGTCCGGTCTCTCATGAACCATGGAGCGAAGATAGACGTCATTGGGCCAGGTCAAGAAGACAATCTCCTTGCCGCTGCGTTCTCCGGGCATCTTGACTTGATCCGGCTTTTCTCCAGTCCTGCTGACTCTCCTAAGATGCTGCATCGCAAGAGTTCTGGTCATTTCGTGGCAGCTGAAAGGGGACATTGGCGGGCGGTGAGCTTGCTGATTCAACTTGGGGCAGATCCTAATTCATCCCGTGGCTCGCCCTCCGACGACTACCGCGAATGGAGTCCTCTCGCGATAGCATGCAGAAACCAGTGGCCAAAGACAATGGAGGCGCTCTTGCAAGAAGGCGCCGACCCAAACATTCTGGGGCCGTATGGTGTGGATACGCCGCTTTGGTTTTGCACCGTCGATGAGCCCAACCTCCAATGTGTTCGTTGTCTGGTGCAATTCGGAGCGGATTCCAACCATGACAACTTCTCTCCGCCGTTACTACACGAGATGGCAAAGTCGGCACACAAAGTCAACATTCTCATCGATATTTGCGACATGCTCCTTTCAGGCAAGAGTGCGATCAACATTAATGCAGCAGCCGCCGACGGCGAAACTGCTCTGATGCAAGCATGCCGTACGGGAAAAATGCCACTCGTTCGCTGGCTACTTACAAAAAACGCAAACATCAATGCTGTCAACGATTCTGGACAAGATGCTATGAGATGTGCCATCTGGCATGGCCGACTGGACATCGTGGCAGAACTCCTCAAGCACAATCCTGAGGGGTGTCAACTTGTCCCGGCTGCTACTGATGATCCTGTCAACACTTTTGGACCATTCACTTATCTCACATTGGCTGCGCATAGTGGAAGAACTGAAATAGTTGAGCTATTGGTGTCAAAGGGGCTTGATGTGAACCAGCTCGATGGCTGGCAAATGCCGCCTGTCCGTTACGCGATCGACAGATCCAAATTGGTCACTGACACGAGGCTATTTCGACAGCTGATCGAAAATGGAGCCAAGCTGGGCGATGTCGTGCACGGGGAAAGTCTCTTGCACCGCGCTATCGGCGCACCTCTGGATTATCTGACAGTTCTCCTGGAATTCCGAAGAGACATCGAAATTGATGTTCTTGATTTCTCGAAGGCCACGGCCTTCCACTATGCCTCATCTTGCTCGCGGATGGATCACATGCGGATACTCACCAGAGCAGGCGCCGACATCAACATCGCAAATGGTCAAGGATATACAGCATTGCATGACGCTGCGTACAGGAACGACCTTGACGTCACTTCATTTATTCTTGCACAGCCAGAAGTAAAAGTCAACATCACCGCGCCGAGTTACGGCACTGCGCTTCATATGGCTTGCAAGAGGTTAAATGTTGAGGTCATACGGAGTCTCATATCTCACGGGGCGGACACCAACGCTATTGCTTTCAACTACGTCAATGGCACGCCGTTGATGTCGACTATGCTATCCAATGAGGATGCAGTCCGCGATAGGGACGCCCAAAAGGTGGACATGGTAGTCCGTATGCTTGTCTCTAACAAAGCCGATATCCAACAGACTATGTGCGGATCTGCGTTCACATTTGATACAGCATTCCAGGGTGCATGTTTCAACGCTGGTGTTGCTACAATCAACTTTCTTCTCGACGAAGGAGCTTCTGTCCAGCATTCCGATGCCTTAGGGCGGTTGCCTCTTCACTTTGCGGCCGCAAACGGCATTGAAAATTTTCTAGCCGTCATGCTGACCTATAGGGGCGATATGATGGCCACGGATAAGGAGGGAAAGACTTGCTTGCACTGGGCAGCACAATTTGGAAATTTACAGACAGTCAAGTTCATCATAGATCGCCTCCGTGGTGCAGACGTAGACTGCAAAGATAGCGATGGATGGACTCCACTCTGCTGGGCAGCGCGCGGGTCGAAGCCTGCAGACTTTGGCAAGATGAGGTCAGAAAAGCCAGACTTCCTGAACGTCATTTGCACGCTTCTCCGACACGGCGCGAGCTGTGAAACAGTATGCAACCTCTTCGACGACGAAGGCACTGGCACCATTCAGAAGACAGCACTGGATTTGGCCCGGCTGTGTGGTTCGGGTGTCGAAATTAGTAGCGCACTGGAACCCAAAGTTGGCAGTTCAGGCAGCGAAACTGCAGCATCGAATCGCCGATACGTTCTACAGAGACACATTTGCCACGCGTGTTTGGTGGTAATGTGGCCCAAATTGCCTCCCTCTATTACGCATCTAACAAGCCTTTAGACGATAGCAGGCCCATTATTCGGGTGCAAAACTTGCAACGCCCTCGCCTTTTGCAACAAATGTGTCCAGCACTTCGAGACATACCATTCAAGCGAAACGCAAAAGGATGGGAAATTGCATGTTGCTGAGAAGAGTACTGTCGACATATATCGGAATGCAACGCTCGATGTTGATCTGAATGCGGACCATGCAACGAAGACGTCAACATCAGCTCAAGATGGACTGCAGGAACAATCAGAAAACGGGGGATTGAGTGAAGAATATGATTCAAGCCTTGACCTCGACTTTGATTTGGATGGATTGGGCGAAGGTCTTTCATGAGCGCCCTCGACAATCAAACAGATCCAGTCCTGATGAATTTCAAGATCAACTATGAATACTTACGGACCTTCATTACATTCCAAAATCTAGACCTTGTGAACTACACTCTGTGATCCTGTGGGCATTTTGTCGGGATGTGGTTTCCGATCAGCTTTCACTCGCGGACGTGCATGTAAGCATGACAGTGGTCTTCGCTAGGTATATTCTCCACACCGAGCAAGATTTATCCAGTTGGTTTGCAAAATTCGTTGCCAAGAATCGAGTATGCAGGACAAAAGCGATTCCAGACATACCTCCGCCAGAATCGAAATGCATCTACGATGGCTCGAGTGTAAGTCTTCTCATATACGACAGACGTTAGAGGTTGAAACGAGCCGCGAGGAAACTTTACGCTATCGCAGGCTATCAGCTGAAGTGGAGACATGGGTTGTAATGTGGAACCACCCATGATTCACAAGAGAAGGCCAGCAAATGGAAACTGTCAAACAACAAATGTAGGCAGGTTCAACAGAAGATGCGGTGGAGATTTTGAGGCCTATTGTTCAAAAAACAATAACGGAACCTTCTCCTGCTTTGAGCCCGTGATAATAAAGCTCCGAGGTTTTGTCAGCGGATGTTAGAAAACGCTCACGCGTGGGACCGCATGTACAATCCTAACAAGCTGCTACTGCTGCTGGGGCCACAAGTCTTGGGGAACCACACACTACGAGCTCCATTCCTGAAGAGTCAAAGTCATAACTCCTCTAGCTTGATGGATAACGCTGCAATGGAATCACAAGCGCTAAAATTCGGGCAAACGGGCGCCGACTCGAGTTTGTCGTCCAAGACCTAGTCGACGAATGAGCGTATGCTTCCACATTAGTGACCAATGATAGCAGCCTGAAAGACAAGATTGGCAGGCTTGAAGGCTCAAGATTTCTCAAAACCCGCTGCAAACGCAACTCGTCCACGCAGGGTAGTGGGTGGCCTCGGTTAGAACTTCCCCACCTCACCGACTCTCCTGGGAGGCTCCATCTTCATCTTATCAGATCCGCTCCCGCATGGCGCCAAGCAAAAGGCAAAATTGTATCTGATCCGTTGCCAACCGCTTGTGCCAAGTCGGCGCGATGCGATGAGGAAGAGGGTCCCAGGGGACCTCATGATGGAAGCTTGTTGGTCAGACTGGTGATCTACACGCCCGCGCGGGCTACCCTTCGGCGCGGAATTCCTGCAGTCTATGGTAATACGACGTTGGGTGTCCACCATTCACTGACGAGCTCCCCTTTTCGGAAATCTTGGACGATTCTCACGGCGAAGAGTTCGCCCGACCAGCCAACAGAACAGCGTTGCCAAGTAGTGTTTAGTGGACCTGTCTCGCGCAAAGTCGGAACTGACACAAGTTTGTTGGTGACAACAAGACCGCCCAGCCCTGGCTAGATGAAGTCGTTGAACATTTTTCTTTGCTGTGCCACTGATTTATCCCTGTGGCTCGTCCGATGCCGGCTGGATGGAGCTGGTCAGTCCAGAACCTCGCGCGGTCTTTCTCGTTCGGTTCACATATTCCGTGATATATTGGCGTGGTTGAGGAACGTTACGTAAAACATGCATGAACCTTCGTATAAGCTTCTTTTTGGACGAAAATTGGGCCGTAGCCTTACCTTGTGGATGCTTACATATAGATAGTGCTCCTTCGTCCATGCTTTTCATGGGTTCTGTCCTATGGATCACCGTTCATCCTAAGCTCCCAAGCCGAGACCCTTCTCTTGGCGCCAACCTCAGCTGCCCGTCACCATGAGCGCGCCCACAGTCCAGCCAGCTCCGGCTGAGAACCACAGCCAAAGCCAGAGCCTTGACGAGAAGAGCCCTGGAAAAACAACAACCGAGATCAGCGCCGACAACTCTGACGCTGAAGATGAGAAAACGGAACCCCAAAATGGTGTCAAGAAGATCCAGGCCATTACTTCCGCGTGGTCGTGGAGAGCGCTGATTCTCACTTACATCTTGTGGGTTCCCTCAGAGTACCTTATCAATGCAATTGACACCGCTGACACGATGACATGATTGTAGCATCTGGATCACCTCCTACACACATTCCATGCAGCAGCAGATGAACAGCAACCTTGCCCCCTATGTAACATCATCGTTCCAGCGCCATGGCCTCACTGCCACTACTGGTATCGTCGCCTCAATCGCTGGCGGCGTTTCTCAATTGCCATTCGCCAAGATCCTTAATGTCTTCGGTCGTATGGAGGCATACATTCTTGCTCATGCTCTTTGCTGCTTTGGTCTGATTCTGATGGCCGTTTGCCGCAACGTCGAGACGTATGCCGCTGCGCAGGTAAGATGCACTTGTCCCAAGCTATCGATTGCCTCCAGTACTGGGCTAATATCTTCAAGGTCTTTTGGACTGTTGGAAGTGGAGGAATTGGCTACATCCACACTGTCATCATCTCTGATACGACTTCCATCCGTAACCGTATGATCATTTACACCCTTAATTCGACCGCCTACATTGCGAACGCGTTCGCCGGTCCCGTCGTCGCCCAGCTATTTGTCGAGAAGAGCAGCTTTCGTTGGGCGTTCGGAGCCTTCGCCATCATCTTCCCCGCCTTCGGAATGCTCATTACCGGCATGCTTTGGTGGAACCTGCGCAAGGCCTACAAGATCGGCAAAGGTCCTGAGTTGACAAAGAGCGGCCGCAGCATTCAAGAGTCGTTGGTCTTCTATTTCAAGGAGTTTGACGGTTAGTACCCATCATTCATGGAATGTTTACGTTGATGCTTACTGTAGACCAGTCGTGGGCATGCTGCTGATCATGTTTGGCTTCTCTCTTTTCCTGCTGCCTTTCAGTTTGGTTCGGTATGCCGCAAAGGGATGGGTCTCTGGCCACATCATTGCCATGATCATCCTCGGAGTCTTTTGCCTAGTTCTCTTCGGACTCTGGGAGAGAATGTACGCCGATACACCTCTGGTCCCCTGGAAGAACCTCAAGGATCGGACTATTCTTGGCTCTGCCGCCACTGCTGGTGTCATCGCCCTGAGTTTCGGCACTTGGGATTCCTACTTCTCATCTTACCTCCAAGTTGTCCACCACCAGAGTATCAGCCAGGCAGGCTTCATTGGGAATATCTACACCATTGCTTCCTGCACGTGGGGACCGATCGTTGGACTGTAAGTTGCTTCCCAACTATCATCACAGCACATCGCTAACGGCTACCAGACTCATCCGCCAGACCCACCACTACAAGTGGATTGCCATGGCCGCCATTCCGGTTGCCTGCCTCTCAACTGGTCTTCTTATCCACTTCCGCACACCCGATACCTACATTGGGTACGTGATTATGTGCCAAATCCTAAAGGCTGTCTCCTCAGGAACCATTATCATCTGCGAACAACTGGCGGTCATGTCTGTGGTCAAGCACAATGAGGTATCGGTAATGCTGGCTTTGATCGGCCTTGCAACTTCAGTAGGTCGCTCCATTGGTCGTGCTATTTCTGGCGCCATCTGGACCAATGAATTCTTGGACAAGCTCATCAAGTTCTTGCCTGATGATGCCAAGAACGACGCTGTTACAATCTACGGAGATATCAAAGTTCAGCTTTCATATGCTTGGGGAAGCCCAATTAGGGCTGGAATTATTCAGGCCTATGGAGCGGTTCAGAGACACATGGTCATCTGCGGTGCAGCATTCATGCCGTTGGCGCTGGCTTGTGTGTTTTTGTGGAAGAATGTCAACGTGTCCAAGGTGCACCAGACGAAGGGTCAGGTTTTCTAAGAGACTGAATATGCCACCGTTGAACGAGAAACTATAGCCTGTTCTATTCTTGGAAATGAAAGTTATGGTGCGAAAAACTGCAACTCTCATAAGTGACCACCGGTGTGAAATCCTACTACATGATCATCATGGATGTTGAATGGAAGCAACAAGCTAACCTTTATAGCTTCAAGTGCAATCTGACAGTAGGCCTTGAGTGGTGATTGATCAGAAGTCCCTTGTAATAAAATCTCTCACGACTCTGTCACCGTTTCTCGAAAGAATACCACTTGGGCTCCAGAAGCTCCTGGCTAACTCTTCCGTTTCAATTTGAGGGAAGAAGGCAATTATGGGAGGTGTCTTCTCTGTGGAACTTTTTGATATCCTTGCAAATCTTATGAAAGACTTTCTTTTGAAGAAGTGAGAGGCCGATTGCTTTTCTGAGAGCAGTTTTAATAGCGCTTCCTCATTTTTAGGGTTGTGGATCTTAACCAGCTGATCTATACCAATGTGATGACTGGATATTATGTCAGTTTCGTCGTATATCCAGCGATTGCGCGATTCTTTGGTCCTAATATCAACAAGAACTCTTAGCGATGGATCAGCTCCGGCTTGGAGAACTAATTCCAGAACCTCGTATGCTTTCTCCAGCGCTGACGCCGCTGAGTACGCATCCGGGTCAAACAGCAATGAGCGTTCATGTCCTGCGATGTGATTCGCAAATCTGAGTAAATAGGCTTCCCAGATAGAAATTCTGTGCCGTGGTAGGCCGCCTGAGAGACTGACACCCATTATGAAATCACCTGGGTGAAGTCCCTTCTCATGTAACCATCTCACAAGACCAGGATTTCCCGAGACATATGCTGATAGTAGGATACTCGTATCAGGGGCGTCGATTAACGAAATCGAATCCGGATTCGAAGAGGCTAAACGCCAGCGCACGTACTCTTCTTCGCCATATACTATTGCCATATGCAAAATGGACAGCCGGACTCGTGTGTCCATTTCCATGGATTCAAGCCTTCGAATGTTCTGGGACCTTACATCTGCTAGCCAGACTGGTATAGATGAGCCACCTATATTCGAAGGAGTGGGCAGAAGAATTTCGTCCTCCGTCACATTGCCACATCCGTTCTTCTCGATATCTTCAATGTATTCCAGAGGTACTTGGTAACCGTACTTCAACCTCAACGTCGATAACGTGTCAAAGAAATGTTTATACATATCGAGTATGTCGTAGTTGTAACTGTGCCCTGTTGCCTGAGAAAGTGCCCGAGGAGCAAATTTCACCTCGGCAAGTTTAAGCCGACAGAATACTTCTGCTTGGCCTTGAATCGATTCGAAAGGCCCACAATCCAATTTTGGCAGCCATTCGTTCTTGAGAAAGTCTATGACACTTCGATGGAAAAAGCCGATTCGAGACGCAAAGAACGGTGCGTGGTGGCGAAGTCCGGGGTTTTCAACTTCAAGTAACCCTTGTGTCAGCAGGTGAAGTTGTTTTTGAGCAATAGAGACTCTTCTATCGATTTCTTGTTCATCATACGGATTTTTGCGCACGTTGAACGGAAATTCGGAAGCAGTCTGGAACCAATTGAATTCCGACAGCCACGTAAGGGTAAGGACATTGACACCGAAGCTCTCGGACCACCATTGGACAACCAGATTGAAAATGAAGTTTGATCTTAGTCTGAGCGTTTTCGAACTGTGGATATTGCTCAACATTCTCCTAAAGAGGCCATTGAGGTCCGTAGGACACTCATTCAGCAGTCGGACAATTTGGGTTTCGTCCTCGTAATCCAAGGCAGCATTGAGCAAAGACCTCACGACAAGGCTTGCCCAAAGAAACACTCCCTCTGCTTTGTCCGTGATCATTTCTGCCTGTTCGATACAAGCGGATCGAACTCCATCAAATGCCGTATCTTCCAGATGATGCTCAAATTGAGAGAGGGCAAAGTTCAGGATATCTGCCCGGGTGAGATGTTCTAACTTGACGAAAGGGTTATTTGATTGGAAGACATCTAAGAATGCCGTATAGGGCCTGCCCGAGCAGATAATTTTGACATAATCTGCCCGCGACCATGACAGTAGCTTGCCGGCAAAGTCCCTCTGATCTAGTGTGTCCCCTTCGTATTCATCAAGACCATCGATGAAGAAGCAGAAGGCATGATTCGAACACACCCCGACCCGAACTAATCGATCGAAGGCTTGGACGAGATTTGGAGACCTCTTCGCGTTCGACTCGGTCAAATAAGTGCCCGTAAACGGAGGGAAGATTTCTTCGATAAGCTCGGGGCTCTGTCGCAAGGTATGAAACAACATGGTGCGATAAAAACCTTCCAATGACTTCTGCAAGGCTGTGCCGGAATTCCAGAAGAATATGTTAACCTGAATGAGTTTTCTTCCGCTTGCCCAATTTCCTAAATGTTTGGCTACTCGTTGGTGATTGGCCAGAAACTTCATGAGTGTTGATTTTCCAGAGCCTGCCTTTCCTGTGATGAAGTACGAACCGCCTCCGATCGCAGTCAAGAAAGACAGAAAGCTCTCCGAGGTCATTCGTCTTTGCAGATTTTCTTCTTCGAGCTTTCTTCGACGCTCTTGGCGTGTGAAGGTGTCCGCGTCGCTGGTTTCGACATCGCTGTTCTCGGAACTGTGGCTTTGCCCCGAGCCCGAGTTTGTTTCGTCACTCGCAGCCCCCTGTCTTCGTGATTCGCCATCCGACGAACTGCCATCCTGTTTGAGTTCGACGTCTGAAGGGTTGGGCTTTTGAACCATCAAGGCAAACGTCTCAGCTGATGCGTCTTGTACGGTATCCTCCCTGCGAAACATATCATCGAAGTATAAAAAGCTGAGGACGCTGTTTTCGTTTCGTATAGCTTCATACAACGGCTTCAGCCGGCTCAAGATGTTGGCAAGATCTGCAAGTCCGCCCGATGCATCTGATTTTTGTGAATTGAGTCGGAAAGCTTCGCCTTCCACGGCTATATCGGGTGCAGTTGGTCCCCTTCCTGTTCCACGAAATTTGACGACATCGAGGATTTGATTCGACTCTTTTATCCGGTTAAGAGTGGCATTTGGCCTCGCATCGGTTTGCTGGCCTCTTAAAGCTTCTATGATCTCTTCCATCTTGGCGTGCGTCTTTTCTAATTCCGACGCATGCTTGTTCTCTAATCGGTTGCTTTCTTTTCGAATCGCCTCGAGCTGCGCGCGAATCGGTGCCTGACTTTGACTGAAACCAATGTTAGCTGCTGCATCCACTCTTTACCAGAGTCATGTATGGAATACCACATACCAGAAAAGAAGGCTGAGACGAAGCAAAATCTGCTGCTTGTATTGATCCAGACGATGTTCGATCGAGGCAATGTCTTTTTGCTTGCGAGCATTTGCAAAGGCAGCAGCAAAGCTTTTGAAGAGAGTCTTGTCTTTGACTTGAAGCTTATCCAGAAGCTCAAGTAAATCGCGTGATAAGCTTTGACACTGAGCCACAAGGCTTTGAAGTCCTGTATCCTTATTTCCTGACTGAGGTATGCTCAAATAGCCAGAAGCTTTCTCCAGATCCAGGACAACGTTGGCGATGTGGTTATTCTCTGACGTCGAACCAGAAGCGGACTTGTAGAGCTCATGGGCGCCTTTGACGATCTTGAAGGAAATATCGATGAATGTCAGGATACTAGAGGCAAGACCAGCCGCTTCCATTGTGGTGTCGATTTCCACGATGGCCTAACCGCCACCCGTCTTTCTATGATGACTCTGATGCAGGAGAGAAGAGGCTTTCGAGGCAACTGAGCGGGGGTGAGAAGCATCATCTGATCAGGCTGGGCAGCACACGGCGTAGTCTGCATCAGCACCTGAACATGCGACCAACGATTGGCCTTCATGCAACGTCCAACTTCATTGGAGGAGCGGCGACGTCAGCAACCACTTCGAACTCGGTTTCCGCGGTCGTATTTGGACTAATTAGAAAATGCCTTCTCTCACGTGACAGGTATGGCTGGGGAGTAATAAGTGGTAGCTCAATTGATCCGATGACAGCTGTGCACCTCAATAAGCTAAGCAGACCGGATACTTAAAAAACAAGCCCGCGGCGATGGAAGCTGACTCCATCACGGCATTCGTCAACGTTATCACTCACAAATGCTGCCATGTAACGACACAACCAAACAAAGTGTACACGATGCACAAATTCTTTCTGTCTCGCCGTGGAACCTGTATTATGGACCCGACCTTACAAATCCATTCAAATGGAGGTGGCGCGGGGCCGTTCCACGTCAAGAAAATAACGAAGTTGCACTGAATGGGAAGAGCGGCAAGAGTGCACCACAACTACATAAAAGACATCCAACTTCCCGGTTTCCAAGTCGTTCAAACAGTTTTGCTTTTTATTGTGCGCGCAAAACTGGAGAGATGGCCGAAAGTCTAGCAGCAGCATGGAGAATTCGAAAGAATATCCAAGGAGGCCTGACCGAAGAAGGCATCGACCTGAACCTCTCACTAGAAACAGTTTCTAAGCCGATGCCAGGGGAAGGTCAAGTTCTCGTCCAGATCCATGCAGCAACCCTCAATTATCGGGATCTTCTAATCTTAACATCTGACCCACGCTATGCAAGCGGTAGCCCTGTGGAAGGTCTTGTACCCCTGAGCGACGGCGCTGGTGTCGTTGTCGAGGTCAACTCCAAGTCGTCGCGATGGAGGCCCGGTGACAAGGTCATCAACGCAACCAACTCAACCTGGAAAGCTGGTCAGACTGCTGCAACTTTCAATAACAAAGTTGGCGGCGGATCAGGCGACATGGACGGAGTACTGCAACAGTATTCTGTGTTCGACGAAGACGCGCTTGCGCCAATGCCATTGAATCTCAATTTCGAAGAGGCCGCATCCCTCAGTGGACCGTACGTCACCGCCTGGAATACGCTCTTTGGGGGCCCTCAGTATCTGAAGAAGGGAGACGTTGTGGTCATCCAGGGCACCGGCGGTGTTAGTATCGCAGTGCTGCAGGTGAGTTGTGCTCAGGTTGCTCGTATCTGGTGGGCAGAGGCACTGACAGGTTCGAGATTGCTGCTGCAGTTGGGGCGGTGACCATTGCCTTTTCAACATCAGAGGACAAACTTGATCTCCTTCGCGAACTCGGGGCGACGCATGTCTTCAATTACAAAAACAATCCCAACTGGAGCAAAGACGCCCTGAAAGTCACGGAAGGACGAGGAGCAGACCATGTCATTGACGTCGTAGGAGCCGCGACCATCGCCGAATCCCTTCGTGCGCTTCGTCAAGATGGTCTAGTCTCGGCCATTGGGTTCCTGTCCGGCTCCGAAAAACATGATCTGATACCCGATCTTGTTTTTGGCGCGAAGACAAGTAGGTTTAGAGCAATCCTTAGCGCAACACCGACTGACTTAGTTCGAAGTCCGAGGTCTGATGTTTGGGGGTCTGGGGATGTTCCAGGAGATGAGTGCGTTCGTCGAGAAGAACAACATCAAGCCGCCGGTCGCTGAGGTGTTTGAGTGGAAAGATGCGAAGAAGGCCTACAAAGCTTTGTTCAGGCAGGGCTTTGTGGGGAAGGTTGCGATCAAGGTCGCCCAAGACTGACCGTTGAAGAGCAGTTCTTAGGTAGTGATTGAGATACTGTAGGAGAACACGAGCATCGTGTTCTCAAAAATACATCTGCTCTTTCAAGTACCTGGATTTGCAATTCCATGATAAATGTAGTTTAGTTCCATCTGCACACAATGTCCAGCGAGGCATGACTCCAGTCCAATGCACCGCGTTGGACGGCATCGGTCGAAACCGCTGTAAGTGCTGACATACAGGCGCCTTCAGCGATCTTGAGGGGACATGTAACTAAAACCGATGTGTTAGCGCCCCATAGCGATCGCCACGCAAACGGGCGTGACAACTAACAGTGACGGGCGAAGCATGAGTAGCTACGCGTTTTGCAATTACAGTGTGTGAGATAAGAATGTAAGCCATGTCAGCATGCGGCGGAAAGTTGCCGTGTTGAAAGGATTCCAGCCTCATGACGCATTAGATTTTTGTGTGAAAGCTGTCCTGTTGCCTGAGTAGATGTTGGCATTAGAATGGATATTTTACCGTCTGCGTGAGTCCTTTTCGTGGCATCGAAGTCAGCCATCAAAAATCTAGTATTCGTACCCAGCTTTACAGAGGAGCAACTGCCTGCACCACACTATCATGGCACCCCTGGAGATTCTTATCGTCGGCTGTAGCATCGCCGGGCCGACTCTCGCCACTTTTCTCTTACTCACTGAGACACCGGTGTCTGAGAAACCTCGCATCACGATTTTGGAGAGAGCACCAGTTTTCCGTCCTCAGGGCCAGAACATCGATGTTCGAGGTGCGGGTGTGACCATCATCCGCAAACTCGGACTCGAAGCCGCCATACGTGGTGCCACCACAGGCGAAGAAGGCGTGCATTTCGTTGATAAGAATGACCAAATTTGGGCCTCTTTCGGGGCCGACAAGAGTGGTAGAACACAAACTCCCACAAGCGACATCGAGATTTTGAGAGGCCGGATGGCAGATTTGTTGTACAAGAAGAGTCGACAGGTTAGCAAGGCGGTGCAAGATGAAGGTGGGGCCGGGATTGAGTACATCTTCGGGGACTACCTGGATCAGCTGCAACAGGATGGGGACAAAGTCCATGCCCACTTCACGAAGAGTGGTGAAAGACGGACTTTCGACATCGTTGTTGGAGCTGACGGTCTCCAAAGCGGGACCCGAAAACTGGCTTGGGGGCAAGAAGGTGACGAGGACAGGATGAACAGACTCGGCATGTACGGCGGTTTCTTCAGCATGCCGCGTGGCCCCACAGATTCGGAATGGCGCCGGTGGTTCCATGCCGAAGGCCGCCGTGGAATCATGATCCGTCCGTCAGGTTTGAAGGACCGGACGACGGTCTTCATGGCCATTGTCAACGACCAAGATGACAGACTTCGGGCAGCCGCAGAGAGAAAGGGGGGAAGCACTACAGCGCAAAAAGCGATTCTGAAGGAATACTTTGAGGGTTTGGGGTGGGAGACTGATCGAATCATCAAGGAGATGATGGCGACTGATGACTTCTACTACGACACCATCAGCCAGATCAAGATGGACAAGTGGAGCAAGGGCAGAGTTGTTCTCCTGGGAGATGCAGGATACTGCGCGAGTCCGTTGTCAGGCATGGGAACGACCCTGGCACTGAACGGCGCCTACAACTTGGCGGGCGCTATCACACGATTCCCGAACGACTTGCAAGCCGCCTTCGATCAATATGAGGAGAAGATGCGGCCGACGGTTGACAAAGCGCAGCGTTTGGCACCGGGCATGCCTCACCTGTTTCATCCAGAGACGGCCTGGGGAGTCTGGATGTTGAACATCTTCGTGTTCTGCCTTTCATGGTCAGGATTGATGGCGCTTGCGGTGAAATGGGGGCCGCCGGCTAACGAGGTTCCCGTTGAGGAGTATGGCTTCAGATCTCTCCCAGAGGAGCAAGTGCTATGAAGCCGAGGGATGCCGTTGTCCGGTGACTGCAAGTGGTTTATTGTGATATAGAAGCTCCGCTCATAAACGTGCATCCAACTTGTCAAAGACTCCAACGTACTCAGATTAAATGTTGATTGTAGCCTAATTCAAATGATATCATCGCTGGGCCAAACAGCATCCTACGGATGAAGCCAAGCATCACCAAGTGAATCAAAGTTGCATGCCAGTGTCATTGCTGTGTCGGGGAATATTTCCCAACACCACTTAAAGATTCCGCTGTTGCTCGGATATATATCAAAGTCCGCGAAGGAATTAGGCAAACTATTCAGTCGCGCAAGAGGCTATGCTTTGATCCGAGCTCATTGTTGACATCCCGCACCGCGCACCGACATCGCACACGTGGAAGGCAGCAAGTTTGGGACCTCAACCAGTGCTTCGAAAAAAAGAAAGAAAAAAACCCGAATTTACTGTTTTTTGTTAATATTTTGGGGCTTTCTCATCACTGAGAGATACCAAAGAGTCGCGCGATCACTGGCAGAGTGTCAGTGAAATTGAATGCTTAATTCCCCCCTGCATCAGGGAGGCTATGTCATCTGAATATAATGTATAATGACGTGAATTACGGCATAGGAAACTTCGGACGGGGGAACAGCATTATGCTTTGTCTAAATTTGAAGTTGAAGCTGGTTCGGACGGCCGCTTCTGCTCGCCCCTCCGTCCCGTCTTTTTGAAGCCCGGGCCAACCACCCCACACGAGCTACCAGTAGACTAAGAATCTCGGACGGTCTTGCGCAACCCAGGAGGAGCATACGACAAGCTAAGGCCAGTTGCATTCTTGGATTGGTTTTCGTGTGGTGGGCAGAAAGTAATCTTGTTGTCTGGGTGAGAGGTGCGATATGCGGTGCACATCCAAGAATACCCGCGCCCGTTTTGAGGCAAAGAGTCTGATGACAACATGAACCCGGCATGCAGGATCACGGTCTAGACTTGAATCCAAATCCAGACTGATGTGCCCACAAGCTCTCAAATAATGCAATTGGTGATGTTTATAAAGACGTCTTGTCTCCAGCTGCATCCAGACTTTTTCTCCATCAACTTACCAGTAGTACTCCGACGAAGTTTTCAAGCTAAGACCACAGTCGTTTCTTTTCTGATAACTCCATTTAGCTTTCGAAAGGCCTCAAAGACGTACAATGTTGTCCAAGTGTTACGCATCACTTGTATTGTGTGCCGCGTTGCTCACCGGCGGAGCTGACGCACAAGGGGCAAACTGGGGAGGGTTCAACACAATCCGTAACATCTGGACTGCTGGAGCGTCCATTGATTACATTGGTTCCGGCGCGCTGTAAGTTGAGAACTGAAATATGAGCAGGCCCATATATTGACGAAGATGTACTTTAGGAGCTACAGCACAACCGCCAATGGTCCCAATCACATCAACTACATCGTCAACGCGCGAGGAGCTAACAACGTCAACCTCAACAAATTCGCCTTCCCCGGCGCCGTCACCGACAGCCGGTATGCCACGCCTACCTCGGTCCTAGGCTTCAACCCTATTATCAACTGGAACGACCAGATCACCAACATTGCCAACGTCTTTTCGGCTGCTCGACTAGCAGGCAATGCCTCATCCAGAGACTCTCTGTTCATTTTCCTTGGTTCCAACACTGGAAACGATGTGCTCAACACATACAACACCACCAACCAGCCTCAACTCATCACCAACCTGATTGGCACAATTCGCTCCAAGTTCGACCAGGTAAGTAGTCCCATCAACGTAACCTAATTGTAGCATCGATCGCTAATGGGTATTGAAGATCTACAATGCTGGTGCCCGTAACTTCATTTTCCTCTCTGTCCTGCCTGCGGAGCTCATTCCCCTCATCCAGAGCCGCGGTGCAACCGACATTGCCAAGGTTGCCGACTTTGCCCGCAACTACCAGACGGCTGTCGTAGCTCTGATCAACGAGCTCAACAACAACACCAAGTACCGTGGACAGATCACCATCTTCTCTCCGGACTTCACTCAGACTCTCCGTGACATCAAGAGCGGTGCATTGAGGACTGGACCTACCGCAGGATACCTGGACCGTTCCGGATATTGCGCTGATGTTGGGCCCATTGGCGAGTTTGTGTAAGTCTCCAAATTTTGCGAAATGTCGATTGCATCTCAGGCAACGGCACCGAATCTCCATGCTGGAAGATTTATCATTGAAACATCGGCTAACGTTTTGTTCACAATGTCTAGCCCACCGAACCCCGACTACACTTCGCCTAACTGCCAGTACTCGGCTCGCAAGTACCTCTTCCACGACCAGATCCACTTCACCTCGCCAACCCACTGCGAGTATGCTCTCAACTCCCTGCGTGCAATGGGAGTTACTGCAACTCCTCAGCAGCTGTCTTGTCAATTCGCTTAGAGGACAATGGCAGGATCGGAGGACAGCCGATTGTGTACATAGAATGCAAACCATGTTGCTAATAGAAGAGCCATCGTGACTCACTGCCGAACACGAGATCTGAGTTTCGAGCACTTTTTTACAGGCTAGAACGAATATGAGATAAATTGCTAACTCGAATGAGTGTGAAAACGTGCGCAAAAATATCGACGATTTTAGCGCTTTGACGAAAATCTCACAACTTATGTCAGAATATGCAACGATGCAAGGATTATTTGTGCAGCTAGAATGCTAGAAGCCCCATTAATTCCCCAATCTGGGCAATATATCCCGCACTGGGGCGCCGCGGACAGAAACGGGTCGCGCGGCCTCCGAAACCCAGCGCGCAAAAGAAATAAAACTAAAATAACGACATATGGACAGATGCTTCCTAGAACGGTCGAAGACACAAACTGTGCTGCCTTCTCATATTTCGGGCCCCGACCTCTCCTCCCCCGAAGACAAAACGCAGGTTGCTTCCAGTCTTGCGGACTCGAATCGGCTCCCACGGTACGCGAACATTCATATTGACTGGCAATCCTCCGATTGGCGACCCCCACTGATCGAGTGCCACTATTACACGCCCCTGGGGAAGCAAGACGCGAAGGATTACAGCATGGAGGACAGCCAACTAGACGCCAGCGGTCATGAAGATGCCCCAGACGATGGCCCCGAGGAGGCGCCTGAGCCGACCTCAGCTAATCAACAAGTCACTATTCGCAGAGCAGTAGGTCGTTGCTGGTTGGTTCGTGAAGATAGAGCGCTGATTTGGAGTCTAGTGCGACGCTTGTAGAGCAAGAAAAGTGAGTTGATATACAAACAGCTGATGTCTTGGACCAACCCACATGCCCAGAAACGACGATGTGCATCATTGCTTGGCATCACGTCAGACTTGACAACACCAAACGGTCACTCAAGAACGAATGCTCACCTTATTTCATGCATAGATCCGATGCAATAGAGAATCGCCCTGCTCTTATTGCACTCATGCCAAAATCGAGTGTACCCACGCAGACAACAAACCGAAAGAAAAAAGGACTAGAATCCTCATCACCCCACAATAGTAAGTCGATCCCGCCTGCAACAACTAATATCTCATCTTCCGCATAGCGAACTCTACTCTAAATTTGTTTCTTTGTCAGCATGTGACTATGAAACACATGATGGTAACTTGCGTGCTACAGTGAGAGGAAGATCGATCAGATTGACCGGCGACTTGAGACTGTTATCCGCCTCCTTCATGACATGAAGGTCAACCCCTCGGCTGGAACTACCAGCAGTGATAGGTCAGGTGGAATGATGGGAACACCACCCACCGAGGGAATGTCACTGTTTTCCCAAGATGGGCCTCCTACATCAACAAATACGCCATCGAGCCACGCTCTTCAGGCAGACGAGGAGTCGAGTGCGGTCGTTGAAGGAGAATCCTCTCTGGCGGCCCACTCAGTCTTCGCGACGGAGTTCCTTCAAAAGGTTGTCAGCACCAAGTCACTGCAGGATTCAAGCCTCGACTTGGGAGAGACGCTGGAAGCGCTATCTCAAATCGTCACCGCTCTCCAGCAGCAGCCAGTTGCGGGAGAGATGACATATCCTCATGCAAAACCGGTACAAAGGCAACGTATCCAGGGTCTTGAGTTGCCTCCCATCCAAAAGGCTGTGAACACTATTCGGGTTGCAAAGAGTGAGTCCCCTTCCCGATGTATGCTCAACGAGGAATTGACTCATGCGAGGTGAAGGCCAACGACTCTCTGGAATGGCATGGATCTACGACTTCCTGCCAACTCGCCGATTTCCAGACCTCTGTCTTAATGTCTACTTCTCAGAAAACCACTCCGAATACGACTTCATCACTGTCAACGGCGGTCTTTACTCACTATTCACCGACTACGCTGCACAAATCTCACCAGAAGATAAGAAAGAATACCAAGAGTACGCCAGGATGTGTAGAACAAATCTGGAGACCAGCTTGTCGAACCTTCCACTTCACTTGCCAGCATCTGCCGACGTAATTGTAGCTCTTCTATTCGGAGTAAGTTAAAAGAGTTTTTCTTTCCAGGCGCAATTGCTAACTACGCCAGACATTCCACGCTGTCGAGATTTCAAAGCCATCACTCGCATGGACGTTGGCATCAAAAGCCTCGGAATTATGTCAGACTTTGGGCTACCACAGAGTGGAGTGCCTCAAGAACACAAAAGATGACGGGAAACCCAGGGTTCGCGGCATGCACTGGCACCAATTCCTCTTCTGGAACGTCTACTATATCGACAAGAGCCTATCACTTCGCTTGGGTCGTGCGTCAACAATCCCCGACTGGCACATCACCATGCCAGAGCCTTCATTAGAGGATCCCTTGGAGGACCCTCTACTACCGTACTACGTCCTGTGGATCCACACTGCCAAGTGCCAGGGAAAGATCTATGAGATGTTGTACAGCCCAGACTCAATGGCACAGCCTTACCATGTCCGCCAGACTCGCGTGCATGAGCTTGTCTCCATGCTCCATGACGTGGAAACGCGGACACAAGAGGCGAATGTGAGTGTTTAGACATATTACCGAAGCTGGACAACACTGACTCTCATAGCAGGCCAAATGGGGTGACAGGGCCCGAGAAATGGTGGAAGGGGCTTTCGTCGATTTCTGTCTCATATCTGACTCGGTTCTTCGACTGTCAATGTTGACAATGGTATACAGAGCTGCACCACGTGCTGAAGGTTCTCCCACGACTTTCAGCCCTGAGTGCATCAAGGCCGCTAGAGCAGCTCTTGAGAAACATCAAGAGTGTGTTTCGGTCATGCGGAAGTCTCATGATGTCTATTTTGCGACTTACATCCACTGGTTAGCTTCTTAATCTCGAACTACTACAGATCGCTGCTGACACTATCGCAGGACTATCATGTTCGCACCATTCATACCCTTCATTGTGCTCTTCTGCCAAGTTATCGAGACGCAAGATCAGCAAGACTTGGCTCGCTTACATGGCTTCATCCTCTTCCTTCAGGAAGCAAACACTCTCTCCGACGCGGCGCACAAGATGCATCGCCTATTCCAGGTGCTGTACAGCGTTGCTCTCCGGTTTGTCGAATTCCGAACGTCTACGCCACAGGCGCAACAGACACAGGCGAGCGCTGAGATGGACGCTTATCTTGCTGCCCTTGGATTCCCGGCAAAAGGAGGCAATGGCGGAAATCAGCAGGTTCAGCAACAACCGCAGCACCAACAGCATCAACATCAGATGGACTTTTCTCAAAATGCGACTCAGGCATCTCAAATGGCGGGGGGCACTGTGATGTCAGGTATGGGAGGAGACACGATGGACGAAGGGCTGATGAAGCCTGGGAACCCAATGATGTGGATGACGAATGCAGCCCAGCTGGAGGACTTTTTGTACAGCAACCAGGCCATGATGGACCTGCTTCAGGAGCCCAATTTTGAGTCGGCCCAACATCCTTGACTTGATCTTCACTCATGAAAGTCAAATGAAGGTCCGGGCGTGCAAGTTGTAACATAGATTCAGCGTGAGCATATATACAGGAAGAAAGAAGGGAGGCTTTTGTATAATACATAACGACCTTTAACGACGATATCTCATCTTCTCTCAGATCCATTTGATGAACACAAATCTGCGTCACAAAACTGTTATCTTTTCCTCGGGTAGAACGCTAGGCTTCCAGACACTTTCAAACCAGTGGTCCCTTTCTGACGGATCCGCGCAAATGACTTCAAGTGATCCAACCCGTATGTATGCGCCGTCGGAGCTTTCGGGGTCTTTGGTCACCACCATGAAAAAGTCTCGCGTCCTAGTCAAAGTCAGTTGGTTCTTGTCTGTCCTCATTCCCCGGATGTACATGAGTGCTGCCGGAAGAAAAGCGCAGTGGGTGCATAATCCAGAGTTGTAGTGCTGGCCTTTACTTCCTCTGCAGATGTAACTCTTCTCCAGCTTTTCAACTGTCGGATCTACCCATAGAGATGATCTTGCGGGGCCGAACTCAGGCGGAGGTTCTCCGTTAGGGGGAACGCAATTTTGTTGCCATTCCCGATTGTCTTCACGAGCGTAGAGAAGGAATTTTCCATAGGTTCGGTTCGTCCAACGTCTCTTGACGTCCCACCGGGAGCAAGGCTTCTGAATGAAGACAGGCATCCGGCACGCCTTTACCTCAAGGCGGCCATATGACACTGAGCCAGTCGGATCAGGGCCTCGCGGTGGGCAAGTGACTTTTGCTGTCTTCGCGACTCCAGCGGTCTTGTATTCGAGAATTTCGGCTCCATTGAGTATGGGGTATTCGACTTTGCAACCACTCCCAGTCGAAGCCCACGACCAAGACGGCGCGATCCACTTCCGACGCAGGATCGTTTCGCGTTGTTCCCGCCAACTAGCCACGGTCGACACATGCCACATCAAATCTTGCTCCAGATTATTTCTCCAAAGGCCTGCGAGAAAGGTGTCTTTGGTGATTTCAGCCATCTCACGAGCCAGACCAGAGAGTGCAGGCAGCATGTCCGAGGTCTTGGTGAGATTAAGACAGGTGTACTCGCCTACTACCCGATGCCACCTCTCATAAGGGTCGATCTTTCCGTTCTCTGTGCGAAGGGCTGATGACGATGTGGTCGTGCGGTTGTTTAACAACACGACATACTTCGATCTCGAACGCAGCGGGGTGTACGTGCCAGAAAGACCAACGACGTTGTTCCAATCATAGTGCTGTTTACCACCGCATTCGCATGTGTACCCCTTCCCGCAGTCGAATGCAAGCTCTCCGTAGTTGCAGTGAATGACCCGGCGAGAGAGAAGCCGCTCTTGGAGGCACCAGGCTCTATTGAAAAGCGGAAAGTATCGTTGAAGTTTATCGTGCTGTGCCAAGTTCCGAGTTGCGCCTGTAGCTAGCGCAATGAGGAATTCGTCCCCGGTTTGATTCGTGACCTTGAAGCAT
Source organism: Colletotrichum chrysophilum (assembly GCF_026319265.1). Classification (NCBI taxonomy): domain Eukaryota; kingdom Fungi; phylum Ascomycota; class Sordariomycetes; order Glomerellales; family Glomerellaceae; genus Colletotrichum; species Colletotrichum chrysophilum. Next base: position 15,227 of record NW_026517469.1, on the reverse strand, counting down.
ACTGGTGGGGAAGTCTTGGAATAACATCCTCCCTTTGAGTCATGAGACCAGCTGACTGCGATGGTTGCATATGAATTGCGATAGATGTCGACCATTTGTGCGGCTTCCCTCTCCCAGTCCGCTGAATTATCTTGGATTATACACAAAGAGTCAATCCACAAGTATTGGACTCTCAGCTTTTGCGTAATCTCGATTGCTTGCTGGAAGCTTGAAGGAAGCAAAGACCAAGGAATCAAATTGAGCCTCTCTTGGAGAGTTGCATTCTCCGTTTTAGACCTGATTGGGGTCTTGCCCCAGCAGTGACTGAGGCACATATAAGTTCCTCTTTGCCCTCTTGTGTTCACAAGACGTACGCCGTCGATTCCGCTGTCCGAAACTCCGGTCACGTCGAGGAGACGCGTTGGAAGTTCCAGCTGGGTCCCTTTGCCGCAATCCTTGTGGTTCGCTTCGCAGTCTCCAATCCAGGTTCGGGAGCGTTGAAGGCTCAAAGAAGATGATGTGTCTCCTACAATCCCATTGGTTGTGTCCATTCGTCGAAATGTATTGCATGAGTTTGACAGGTTGAGGATTCTGACGAATGTCTCCTGTCCGTCTGGCGCCGTGACTTTCAGCGTGCCCTTGTGGCCTACGATCCATCTGATTGTTGAAGAACGAGAGAGAGATAACGAATATTGTGCCTCAGCTTCATCAAGCATCAGTCTGATAGCTCCACAGGTCCCACATCCGCTAAGGGCAGATTCTGCCAACTCGTGGTACTCAAAGGCCTTCCCTTGAGCAACGCGGTGCTTGCCTCGTCTGATGATCTCTTCGTGGGATGCTTGTGAGCTTTTAATCGCTTCTGGTGAGAGCTTCTGTCGAGAGGCGTATGCAGAGCAGTAGAGAAGACAGCCCTCTGTGCGAAGTGTGTCGAAGAAGTCGAAGGTCTTTGGCCGAGCGCCATCCGTCCAGCGAGTGCTGATAGCGTCCTCGAGAGATAATGGACGAATTGAATACTTCATGTTCGATCTGCCTAGATCATAGATCACATGCAAACATATTCATTCAAGCTTTGAATCTCTTGAAAAGCATGACATGATCAGCTTTGTACGTAGCACGACTAGGCAGCCAGGCTGCCAAAGTGCGGCCTTTGGTGGCACACTCACACGTGCATCATCGGGATAATCTACCAATTAAAACTCCCCTGCAACATGTAAGCGATCATGATCCCTGCAACTCTGCTACGAGCGGACTCGATCAATCTTTCAAAGACCACTAAAACACATCAAACGGCATTGGCAACCCAAACAACTCAATCTCATCAACATCGTCTCATGACAGTACTCACAATGCGAGTACTTCTTGCGCTCATGTTTATTCACTGCTATACTTATTAAACACTCGGGTTTTTCTTCATTATGCTAGAGTCTCACTCCGTATCCCACCTCATGGAGGAGACAATGCCGCCGTCCACCAAGATATCAGTACCAGTGATGAAGCAGGACGCAGGATTGACAAGAAATGCTACCGCGTTGACAATGTCTGCCGGCGTCACAGCCCTCCTAGCTGGAGATATCCTTACTAGATTATCAACGGATCCATCCACCCCGCGCTGATCAGTCCGAGCAGGAATCACTCCAGGGCTCACACAATTGATCCTGGCCCCCCTTGACCCCCAAGCCGCCGCAGATGCCTGTACCCGGACCAGCTTCCCACGCATGGATAGACCGTATGCCGCAGCCGCTCCTTGTGGGCCCGGCTCATTGATGTTGAAGTCGGGATGCGCCAGGAGCCGTTCCCGTGATGCCATGGCAAGGTGACGTTCGAATGCGGGATCTAAAGGTGGACAGAGGTGGCCCGCCATTCCAGAGATGCAGACGAAGTTGGAACCAGCCTGCACGATTGGAATGAAGGCATCTATAAGGTTGATGGTCCCGAGCAGGTCGATTTCGTAGACGGTGCGGGCGCAATCGGCCGCTGGACCAACGCCAGCGGCGAGGATAATCGTCTCGACGGGGCCTATGACAAAGGCCTTTTGCGCAAGCTCGTTGACCGAGTCGAAGCTTGAAATATCCACGAGTTCCGTATGAACAAAATAGCCTTCGTTGTGTAAGGCGGTTGCGGCAATGGAAAGCCTATCGGCCGAGACATCCGCGAGCAAGACCTGTCGGCCAATGCCCAGACGGCGGGCGCAGGGGAGGCCCTTGCCGCCGCATCCAATTACCACGACCACATTCGAGGACTGCATCGTGTTTTTCTTGCCAAAGATAAAGTATGCTTGATGTTGTATGCGATTGGAAAGAGGACGCGTTTCATAGTGCCATGAGCAAAGCTTTCGATGTTGGTCAAGCGACGGAGTCATGCTGGACTTCGCTCTCGCTCTCGCTATCGGTAACGTGTACCGCTAAAACTTCAAATCCTCTATATTCAACGCTAAATCTCTTGTTGGGTTGTAAATGTATCATTCCGATGTCCACAAGCCTTCGTTGTCACAGCGGACTTTAGTTAAAGGATTACGGACGGCTACAAGGACGTTAACGGAGACAACAACAGAGATAACGGCTAACGTGAGGATAGCTACGAGTGTAGAGACACTGAAGCGAAATATGCCATTTAAATTATTGAAATTACTCTTGAAGACCTGCGGTGAGACCATATTGGGCATCACGAACAGCATTTCGGCGATTGGGCGGCATCTCGTAAAGGTGAAAGACACGAAAGAAGAAATACAAGAGCCAAAGAAATAGCATGAATATTAGAAGAGCAGAATGATACATGCAGCACTTCTTTTACTTCTCCGCCCGAATTGAGAGATTTGTCACAGCAGTATGGCATGTTCAATAACGTACGAGATAGCTATGCCAATTAATACAGCGTAGCGACTACCAATACAAAATCTGCTACTGTGACACAGGAGGCGGAAGGAGTGCTATGGGTGCTACGTTCCTGCTTAGAATACTGAAGACTCTAAAGCTCTGGTGAAGTCTCTCCTTCTAGTATCACGGCTGTGCGGGCAACAACCGAAACGATAGGCGACCACTCCGATAGGACGTCTTTGCCACGCATGAGGCCATTGTTCGTTCGGACTTGATACTGGTATTCGACTCCATCCTCAACACCCATCGTATCATGTCGGTTTGTGTCTTTGCGCCAAACCTCCCACTCCGAAGTCTTGTCGGAGCGGCATCTCACGTCATATCCTAGAGCGCCGTATACGCGATCCCATACAACCGTGATCCCCTGCGGCTGAGCCACTGCAGTGACGTTCACTGGAACAGGACTCGGTCTCTCTGGGATCTTCTGCGGTATGACGATTTCCCTGGTGCCGATGCTGAAATGAGACACCAAGGTTTGAGAGAATGCTCTAGCAATCTGGAACTCGCCAAGGGCGTTAGGATGTAATCCGTCGTAGCTACCATCAAAGCAGTCATAGATCTCGCGTATTCTGACCAATCGAACAGGAGAATCTCGATTATCCCAGCTGTGGATCGATGGCTCCAGGTATTTGTTGTACGTGTCTACCATCTTTGCCAATTGCTTGGTGCCTTCCATGGGAGTTCGTTGAGGGACACTTGCGACGGCAAACTTCAGACGTGGACTGGCAGAACGGGCGTTATCGAGCAGCTCCTTCATGACCTTGATAGTGTCTTCTGGTCCTCTGACGCCCCATCCCATGTCGTTGAAGCCAAGCATGACAAGTAGCAAGTCTGGTTCGTACGTTGCCACCTGCTGGCGGATCGCCTCCGCGCATTGCCTCGTTTGCTGTCCCCAAACTGAGAAGTGCTGAGATCCAAATTTCATTCCGTCTGCGTAACCACCGTTGTCCATGAACTTGCAAACCTCTGGTGATGCCTCATTTGACTGTTCTATCGCCAGTAGAGACGGGCTCGATGTCTGTGATTCCGAGGGTTTGAAGGTGCTGTTGCACGGACCAACAAACTCAAAGTTGAGATTCTCCTCATTGAGCCATTCCCATAGCCTGTACCGCCAGGTGAAGTCTCCCTCGCGGCCGTGAGACATCGAGTCCCCGACGACCATGATCTTGGAAGGGTGCCTGATTTCCGTCGAGTGACCAGGCATAATAGTCAGTTTTTGTTCTGATGGTGTCAGCATTGATGTCATCGTAGACTTGATGGTGGCGTACCGAAAAGGTGCATCTGAGTCCGGACGAAGCTCAAAGCAAAGCGTGAATATCCTAAACCAGGTTGATGTTGCTGTGGGACTAAAATAGTGAAGTTGCACATCAAAATTCGAGCAACGGCTGCGAAAGGATTGAACAACATTTTGTTGGCTGCCTGATAGGTCCATACAGTGCAGCACTCAGGATCGCTAGTGTTATGTCGTTGGGGAACATTGGTGTCGTCATTGGGCGTCGGCAATTTGAATCTAGTTGACTTTCCGTTCAGCGGGGAAACTCACCTTCCCTTGCACCTTCTTCGACGAACACCTGGTCTGTGAGGCAGGCGGCACCTTCCCACAATTTGCGCTGTTTCGGATCGTTTATGAAAAAGTAACGTAGGAAGTGGTTTCCTCGGCAAGTATGTCGTCTTGACTCTTTCCATGATTAAGCCATGAACTCCGTTAACAGGAAAGGGTCTGAGGCGCTCTGTAGGAACTCACGGTCCGAAGTAATCAAATTACACCTTGGCCTCAGCACACATTGAAAGCAACCGGTTGATCTACTGCAACTCTCTTAAACCCTTAAAGACCTCAGTCTAGTTGTCAATCCCCTCATTCAAATGGCGAATACCTCCCATCGAGTAGTCTAAAGCCAGCGGCCCATGCTAAAGCCCGGCATATTGGTTAGGCGCTGCTACCTGGGGGCACTAAAGAAGCAGAGTGGAGATGCAAATTGGAGTCGTCGATGGGTCTTGGCGGATAAGTGCAGCAAGACGGGTTAGGGCTGATCCACCTTTTCCACCATTGGGACATATTTGCAAAATTGTGATCCTCTCTCACCAAATGGCATCCGATATGGTGTAGTGGCCAACATGATGCCCTCTCATCTCGTGAGAGGTTAGGCATAGCCCCGAGTTCGATTCTCGGTTTCGGAACGTTTTGCTTTTGCTTCGGCTGGGTGCCGGCCCCCACGATACCTGTCTTATATGGCGGAATCACAGAGGATGCTTGTACTTTTGTCTCTTTGGTTGCAGTATTCGCAACTTGTTTGTTTCAAGCTTGGCAAATCTAACTAGATATGAAAGCAAGTGCATGAGCATGTACAGGAAACTTCATAGTGGCGGAACTAGTCTCGTTTGTGACAATATGCGATGTTGAATTCAGTATTTTGTGACTCGGATTCCTATTTTCTAATTCTTCCGAAACTCATGACAGCCGTTCGTAGAATGTCCTTTTCCAACTACACGCTGAACCTCCTCAAAAGCTTTCTGAAGCCACTCTGCCCTCGTGCGACTACCACTAACCTGAAGCTGTCATGGTTCTCGGGCTTCTTAACCTCCTGATGAACATAATAGACATCATTCCATCTAGCTAATGATGTGAGGGCTGATCGGTGGGCCGTATGCCTCGACAGTCTCGCGCTTCTCCTCCACAGCCGGGATATGAGGGTTTATGGGAGGACCATAGGCCTCGACGGTATCCTTCTTTGTCTTGGAAATGATGTGGGGATTCACAGGAGGCCCGTAGGCCTCGACTGTGTCTTTCTTCGAAATGATATGCGGGTTCACAGGCGGGCCGTACGCTTCGACAGTGTCCTTTTTGGAGATGATGTGCGGATTGACGGGAGGTCCGTACGCCTCCACGGTGTCTTTCTTGGAGATGACATCCGGGCTGGTAGGAGGGCCATATGCCTCGGCGACAACTGGCGCACTAGAGGCGAACGAGACGCAAGCTGCGACGGTGACAAGAAGACTTTGGACACGCATGATGAATAATTGGTATGATAACCGGCTGTCTGAGGGCTGCCAAGTTTGTGTTGGCCTGGTTGATGACTTGGAGTTGATATAGACCACTGATGATTGCAACGGTCGTCGCTTTATACCGTTTCTTCAAGCCTGCCAACCTCCTTGGTCTATCACCTGCGTCAAGATGCCTTCAATCGTCAACGCTAAAGAGGTATTCCGCTGTCCCGTCGCGAAGATAAGCGCCCATTCTCTTCGATATTCCGCCCGACGTGCTCGTAACCAAGTAGCGCTTGGTCCTGGTAGGACTAGACTGTGTATGATACCATTGTCGCCAATGTGACACGAAATCCATCGCCAATCCTACTCGAAGCATCATGCCAATGAAGGCATGTCGTATATCTCACATGACGTACTGAACACATACTTTACATGCCGTTTCGAGACAGTCCGAGATCGTGACTACTGGGCTAACTCCATCGAGAAGGTGTACAACCGCCCCCAAGTGCTGGGTGGATTTACAAGGGGTATCTGCAAGCGCGGAATCCTACGCTTAGCAAGGGCCGTTGCCAAATAGACTCAATTCCTGTCTACGCGTCGGATCAGTGCCGCAACCTTGCCGAAAGCTCTACTTCATCTGCGTCTCACCCTAGAGTGTCTTGTTCCGCTGGCGGGGCGATCTTTTGGGGTCCTAGAGGCACGTCTTATCTTTTGTCCCACTTCTTTACTGACCTTCACCCCATCCTTCAGCTGTTTGAGAGTTCATCGTCAGCAGATTTCATGTGCCAAGTTGACATTCGATGGCCTATTTCACTCTCAATATTCGGTCTGTTTTCATGCGGCGAAATGGGCTACATCAAGACATCTCACTCATTCGTACTGCCTCGTCGCTGAATAAGTCCAATTTGGTAGTCAAATATCACTTCTTGGCATAATCCTGGTGGTCTCGGCGCATCCTTCAGCTGCATTGTGTGATTGGGCAATGCATCTCATGCAGCCGCGAGTTCCTACACTTTATGCAGGACGTGAAGGATCTAGATGGCTTTTCGATTTCAGGCAGGTGGAAACATTTCATCTTACGACTTCACTCGGTCTGGACAGTTTTACAAAATCCTTCATTTTGCCATCGCTTACGGAGTACTGCAATTTTGCCGACGTTAACCCCAATGGGGCGTGCCAGGAAAACCAGAATCTTCTGCTACAGCCCGTTTGCTTCGCTTGCGGCAGACTCTGCTTTTCAATTCAACTTGCAGAAATGAGAGAGATCTATCACAACGACCTTGAGAAGGACTCTGCCGAGAGCCTTTTGGATGAGGTGAGCAAAACACTCGTTGCTGCCGACTTTTGATAAGGAAAGCTAAGGACTGGAGTCATCGAAATCGGACTGGCCCTCTCAAGTTCCTCCGAGTAGGCAGGTATGGAGCTATCGCTCGAAAGCAATCACGATCTTCAATGTTTTCTTCTTCGTCTTGTCGTGTGGAATGCTGTTCGTCTCTTGGAGACTACTGCATGACCCCATTCGGCTTATGAAGCGGGTTTCACCTTACAGTAAGTTGGTACTATTGTTCACGAATGTTGGTCTCACGCCGCTTGTTAGGTCCCATACTCGACGACGTTCCAATCAAGCTCGAGACCGTCGAAGTCAAAGGAACGCTGTTCAACGACTACACTCCATCCCGCATTTGGCGACAGCCGCCCAGCGAAGAGGTCGACAAAGCATGGGATGACATGACGCGCATCGAGTATTTTGGTGTAAGCGGAGATGCACTCAGAAAAATGGGCAAAGATCCCAAGATTTCTGTGTCTATCCCTGAGGACTGGGGCGTGGGCCCCGACAAGTATCTCGTCGAGATTGACATGCAACACCAGCTGCATTGCCTCAATGCTATACGTAAATATGCCTACTGGGACTATGTAAGTTCATCGAGGTACCTCCATGCCGAAGCATCCTAGACGACGGGACTGATGCAGTTTTAGTATTACAGTAATTCATACAAGAACATGTACGTTTCAGTGGTCCTTTTTGGTTGGACACGATGCTTACTTTGAACGAGTTCGATGGCGCCGAAAAGGCATCAAGCTCACTTGGCACACTGCGTCGACATCATCTTGCAGGCCTTGACATGCAACCCAAGCCTAGATCTGATATCCCACAACTGGATGAAGACTCAAGAAAACCCATACCCTGATTTCAACATCAAACGGCAGTGTGTTGCTCATGATCCTATATTGCAATGGCAGCATCAGAATGGCATCTCTGAGCAAATTTTGAAGTTCAAGAACCTTCCCAGGCCTGTGAACTTTCCTGAGGTGGAGCCGGAACCTTCAATTCTCCTGGTAGGAGAAGATCTTGGGCATCATGATTGATTGTATCACCATTCGACGTCATGTAAAACCCGTGCAGCAGGATATTCTTTTCGCGTTTGTTCGACCTGTAATTATAACAATGGAAGCAGACCGTTCAAGGCTCGAAATCCGAGCTGATAGTTCAGTTGCAATAGGACGCATCAAATTCAATAGCATGTCAATTTCTTTCGAACTAGATGCCCTGTGATGACATAGAATATTTCAAGTAAAATGAACGAAATGTGCTGCTCGTGAGCTACAGGCCGCGCCACTCTGTTTCGTGGTGATCTTGGACCTTAGGGCCCTTGTACGTCGCCAGGTGATACGTGGTGTGATCAGGGTGAGCCTTCAGCTTGTGTTCGGCTTCGATTACCTTGTACATCTCTTTCCACTCCTTCTTGTTCTTGATGACGTTACCATGCTCATCTTTCTGAAGCAGGCAAGGGGATTTGTCGCCATGATTGTTTTGCGGCATGTAATCGTCGTCTGTGTAAAGCTTTTGGATAAGCGAGTGGTGCAAGATGGCGTCTCTGGGGATATCTCGTGTCTGGCCCCTGTTGAGAGGGAATCGAACCCATTCCCATGTTTCAGTGTCCTTCACCGGGGCGTTCACTCTGCCCCAATACCAAAATCGATTCCAAGCGGTCTCACCATGGGTGAGTTCCCATCGCTTGATCAGAGGGAATATTTCTGCAAAAGGCATACGTTAGTCTTTCAGAATCTTCCATATGGGGTGAAAGCATGGATCTTACCCAAGAAGTTCCAAAACAAGACGGTGCCAAAGCCACTTCCGAACCCAAGCATCAAGGTGTCATGAACCGAACCCTTGACTGCCGAATCTTTGTTGTGCTCCAACCGATGCCTAAACTCATTGACCTTATCTTCCCGCCAGATGACATGGCCATCAGCCTCAAGCTCCTTGATCATCCACATGAGTGGGACATCGCTCAGCTGGCAAGGCTCAAACTTCATCTTTTTCGGCTTCCTGGTATGGTCCTTGTTGTTGCAAACAATGTTCTCGTGGCATGCGGTGCACTCGTTCTCCGAGCAATTGTCGTGCTCAGATCTGCACTTCGACAGTCGGCAGTCCTTGCCTTTGCAGAGACCGCAGTCCTTGCACACGTGGCAGTGGGTTTCGCCGTGAGAGTTCTTGGGTACCTCGCGGTTGTTCCCACTCCACCAGGACCTCCATCGATTCCAGAACCAAGCATTCTTGTTGTCTCCCCTGAGATGATCTTTGACGGGGTCCCATCCTCCTCCGACGTCGCCATGGTTACCGGGGAACCAAACTTCCTTCACGTCCTCGGAGTCGTGATTCTTTCTCTTGCCCTCGTCTTGCTTGAAAAGAGCGGCTTTGAATTTGACTCGGCGCTCATCAACAGCCACAGCATGACGAATGATGCGTGCAGTGCCTTTGACAAGCACCTCCTTAGTCGCGTTTTGCTCCATGACAGCGACTGAGTTGACGCAATCCCAGAGGCCTAGGAAATGAACCTTAACATTGGTTTCCTTGGACGGATGCCGAGGCCGGTCAGGGTTGTAAGTCCACTCCTGCTTGCAAAACGTCTTGCTGAACTTCCTGAGCTCGCGGGTTCGGTCTTTGCGTTCCTTCTTTTCCAGCTTCTTCTTCACCACCTCAGGATCCTCATTTGGCTTGGGGATATCATGCTCCAGGTCCTGATCTTCGTCATCGGAGTGTTCGTCCTCGCCCTGACCTTCATGTTTCTTGCATTTGAGTTTTCCAGCAAGGTAGCGGTCATAAAGTCGATAAGCAAAAGGAACCATTTCCTCATTGCCTCGGCAGAGCAGGCCTACAGTGTAGACCATTCGAGCAAGGAACTTGGCTGTATAGGCTCCTCGGCTGAACCCGAACATGTAAATCCTGTCGCCCTACACACGTAGAATCAGCAACTGGGGCCCGATTTGAGATGTGGTACGCCACTCACAGCTTCATAGTATCGCATTAGGAACCGGTAGCCAGCCATGATGTGAGCATCGAAGGTACTCGCAAACCCTTCATCAATCTTCTTCTCGACCGTGCTCCAAGCCTCCTGGAAACCATTCTTGTGAACAGTCTTCTCGTTGACAGAGTAGGTACCGATACCAGCTGTTGCCATGGATCAGTTACAATGTTATCATCTAAGCAGAGGGGACATACTCTGGTAGTAGTGGAACTGGTCCTCATGGTTACGATCAAGCATGCTCAGCAACTTAACGACGTTGGTGTCTTTCTCCGTCGCGGAGAAGTCATTGCCGGTGCCATCGAAGCACAGGATAAGGTTTCTCTTCGTCTTTCCCGGCTGCCGATCCCTGGGAAATTGCTGCTCGGTGGGGCTGTTCTGAAGCGACGACAGAGCCGTGTCCACGGAGGCTTGAGACTGGTCGGAAGGGAACGACATCTTGAGTATGAGCGATGTAAACTTTCGATATCTTGTGACTTGGGTGATTCCTGTCGAATTAGTTCCACGGAGCCAACTCTTTATATCAGTTCCCTGTCTGTAATCAAAACAGGGTGCTTCTACTGTTTGCGCTGCCTCAGCATCGTTGGATATGCCGCTGTATCAGCACATGCCAGCGAAAGCCCAAACATGCGAACGGAAATTGAATCTTCGGCTACTCCCTAGTAGCATGTTTAGCATCATGAAAACGATTCCACTGCAGATCACAGTTTGAGACGTTCGTCCCGCTAGAGCCCGCGCGCTCAGCCCAACGAACACCATACTTACAATCCCATCCTCATCCTGATCGCAGATTTCCTTCGCGCCTATTCTGTTACGGTTTAGGCTCTCAGGTAGCCACATGGTCTTCACCCTCTGCGTTTTACTCCGGTTGGAGAAGTGGTTTCGCCGAACAGGGCCAAGCGCCACGGGCTGAGAGACCGGTTGAGACATCGCACGAGACACTGTCTGACTGCCCAAATCAGCTCCGTGTCTTGCAGCGCAATTCGTCGAATCAAGAGGCTCTGGCGGGTTTCCCCGCCTTGTCAGCCAACTGTCCCGGGTGCATCTTCCCGACCTGAGACGCGCTTGTACCTGTCTGGGGCAATTCTGTGTGATGATCTCCCTGTCCGACTCCACGTTCGCGGAGACGTGTTGCAGAATCAGCAATATGAGCCAAGCCACTGGGTCGAGAAATACGAACGCAATCATTCCAAGTCTTCCGCCTTCCTAGTGATTGAAATTTGCCTGGTGTTGCAGCTCCTGAGATAGGAAACTTGAGGCATGTGCTGTGATGAGAGAGCACAAATCGGTAGTCATTATTCGGGGGTGTCTCAAGTCTTTCTCGGAGTGTTTTCTTGCCAAGATCAGCCCAGCTATCCGGAGTGCCTAAGAGAAGAAGTACCCATCGGCACACGGCAATTACCTGCCGAGGAGTCCTCGGATGCCCGTCCAACATTCTTGTTCTGGTTCCTTTTGATTTATAGAGCATGAATCCGTTCAAGCCGCCGTGGAGTCTTCATAAATGCTTGAGCTACTCGAGTTATTCCGGACCCTTGGGTACGTATACTGCGAAGCTACTGGACTGGGCACTGACCGAGGTGCTTTTACTGCTTTTTCCCCTACTGTGAAAACCCCTACTGGGTGGGCTCGAAACTTCCTCAACATAAATGCTTGAGCTACCAATCCTAGCAACAGGCATTCACGATTGAATCGATCAATTCAAGCAGATGATGTCCTGCATTTCAACCTTCCGGGACAGAAGCATATGTTCCAATTTTGGGTGCCCATCCTCTTAGTCTTCGTCAGTGTCAATCCCATGTTAACTCTCACATTTATCTATCATCTCAATGGGCACCCCGTGAAGTATTACTGTTTTCGTTCACATTGAGCTAGCAAGCTATTTATGCAACCTTGGCCGTTAACAACAGACATCTCACTAAGCAAAAGCCACTCAGATTGTCTCAATCCGTCCCCGAGGACAATCTCTGTTCTTTCTTGCTGCATTTTCCTGGTTGGGCAACCATAATGGCTGATCTTCGCTAGTCAGTATCTTCTGCCATTGATATTGACGTGTCCATTTTGGGCAGAACACGATCGTCCGAAATCGAATGTCTCACATAACATATCTCCAGGTAGCTTCAAGCACTGGGCCACGACATGTGCCAATCAAGACCAACCAAAATCATCGGCACCAGACCGGTGACCATTCATTGGCAACAAATTGGTCCTATTAGATCTTACACGAACTGTGCTGCCCAGCCGGCTGCGGTGCTTAATATCTAAACATAGCCTCTTGATCTCATGACCTGCCGATAATAGCATAATCTAGTCTGGAATCGAAATTACAGGAAACTTTGCGGTAAAATAATGGTAGCTCTCTTGCAGAGTGCATATCACAATGCCAGCCGGGAGTATGCCCCTAGCGAAACGTTTTCTTACTCAAGCAATGTAGACGCTGAATTATTGTTGTCCTTCTCAGTCGTCCATATTAAATACATTGTGATGAGCGCTTGCTCTTACATCAACTGTGAATAACAATCATGTACCTTTTCCAGGCTGATGTGACTCTGTTAGCGCCTCGAAACGTAGTAATACGAGTTCACGACCAGAAGACATTGCCCGCTTTCAGAAACCTGACTGCATTGACGTCGAGTAGGTAATCTGGTTGATCTGTGGATAAATAAATAGCAGATGCTCGTTACGTTTCCCGGTAAAATGCACTTACTGTAGGGCAGTTCGTGTCAATGTGAACACCACAGCGGATTCCGGGAGGTAATGTCCAATGCCGCTATATAAGTTCACTGGCTCGCGCGATCTGAAGCTCATTCCAAAGCAACAATGGGAAGCATCATTCTCCGCGAAGCAGAAACAACAGAGTGAATGCGTGTCCCAGGCGGTAAATCTCATGTGCGTCCATGAACATATCCCACGCACCTTACCATGGAGAGCTACTCCTGTCTCCTCGCGAGTATTTGCGTCCACATACTTGCCAGATGGCATGATATAAGCATACAAGCATGCATGCTGTAGAGAGTGGCAGTTCTTGTGCACGCTCTGCCTGGAGCAAATATGTGGCCTGCTAGACGCTTCACAAGAGTCAAGACTTCTACACATTTTGTCGTCGCTTGCGTCAAACCTTCCATACAATATACTGCGGGTGCTTTTATCTCCAACCGCAGGCTCTGTACATCCTAGTTTGGCATTTCCAATCTCGCCTTAGATTGCTGCATGCTCAAGCGCATACCTGCCAACGTGTACGTCCGTCCCCAGATCGTCAGCGGCAAGGTGGTATGTTCCAGGCACTGTGTACAAAGGGCGCAGGTTTGAATAAACTCTGATTCCCGCAAAATTGGCCATCGGTCGACCAGTTGAAACTGGTCCAGGATGAAAAAGCTGAAGTCTCTTCCTGTAGTATTTATGACTCAATGAACACCAAGTATCTCGTTGATCGCTTCGTCTTGCCACCTAACACTGCTTCACCCTGTCAGTGCTTTATTCTTAGTCGAATAATCAGACCAACTAATTTGAGGAAGTCCATTGGACATCCGCGTTGGTGCTTGTGTAGGAAACCCGCAATCAAGGTGTGTTTCTTGTCATTACGAACAAGCACGGAGGCTAGAAAGCTGTGAAATTGGCTGCGAGTAAATTTTTCACCGCACAACCTGCTTTCCTGAAATAATCCGTAATCGAAGTGGCACCCAGGGGCTTGAAGAAATGCTGATGTCTTGCGGGGATGGCAGTGCAAAATAGTCTGCTGAATTCTCAAATCGCTAATCTCTACCCGAAACAAAAGGAACCTGAAAAGTGCGCACCGTCACACAACCGTTGTAACCTAAGCGGAGACTGTAAATTGAACATGATTTGACTTTAAAAGAGGCTCAATGATGCGATAGTGATGATACTGTGTCTCTGGTCAAGGCACATCCAAAGACAAGCATCATCGACGACAACAAGCGACTTCGACAGTTTGCCGTCTCGAAAGTACATTTCACATGGATTTTCGTCCTTCTTCGTCCATGACGTCTGTTGATTATGTCGAATAGCACGCATCCACAGACGACATGGTAGGTATTGAGGCTTTGCTCATTTCAGATTGTCAATGAGAATTCTCGATGTATCAACCCTTACGTTGACATTGAGACACACATGAATCACTTGTTCTCCTTCGTTCTTGCCATTGGCTCCTGCCATCATGGACATGGCAATTTGTTTGCTTAAATACAAAACTCCCTGCCCCCAGCTGGGACCTGGCGACACAAGAAGCGCCTAGGATGACATGGATCAAGCTATCTCAAGATCACGTTCAGTGTGCTGCAGAACACGACTTATCGGTCATCCTCTCAGGCCTTATTTAACTTGAAATAAAGGAAAGAAAGCTCTATCAATGGTGTCGTGGGAATGGATTGTTGAAAACGACAGGGAATGCGGCTGTCTTATGCTCCACGGTTGGTACACAACCAGCTGGATTATTCACGCCTTAAACATTCAAATTCATTACCACCTGTCATTGCCTCTGTTCCCCACGTATTCTCAATATCGTATAATGATGAGGATCATGTCATCGTCGACGTAGCTGGCTCCCCTCCACAAACCACGCAAAGATGATGATCTCCGGCTCACACGCACACCTTTCCGCAGCGAGATACTCACAGCATCGACTCCCATTTGCCGGGACAAGAGTCTAAATCACATCGGACAACTCAATTTATACTCCTTTAAGTCACTGACCCTCTGGTCAGTTTAGAGGCATTAACCACACGGAAGTAGACTGTAGTCCTCGAAACGAGTCACGATGGATCATGTATAAGTTCAGAAATGCCACGCAGTCTGCCACGTTCTCCCAACGACCAATCATGCGCCTTCGTGGTTTCTGCACTCGCACATTACAGAAGCGTCTCAGTAGGGTCGTCGGGAAAGGTCGAGCTTCAACCCCCAAACCCAAGAGCGCAACGTTCTCGCTACCTGGTGTAAGGGGCTGGCCCCTAGGCTTGTTCAACGTAGAGGTGCCGTCGATTGACTATTCTAAGCTGAAGAAGGAGGAAAGGACTTTACAGGGATAGGCGCCTAGCAGCAGTGATGCAGACCGGGGCTAGGCGGTGTGCTA